>NW_027501474.1:0-65024 GCF_021521415.1 Bidens hawaiensis | reverse complement strand
TCTATGGACTTCATCACCAAACTGCCAAGGACACCTGGGGGTTACGACACGATCTGGGTTATTGTAGATCGGCTAACTAAATCAGCACACTTCCTGCCGATCAAGGAAACCGATAAGATGGAAAAGTTAGCCCAATTGTATATTCGAGAAGTAGTTTCAAAACATGGAGTCCCGGTGTCCATCATTTCTGATAGAGATAGTCGGTTCACCTCAAGATTTTGGAGATCGTTACAAGGGGCTTTAGGTACTCGTCTTGACATGAGTACGGCATATCATCCCCAAACAGATGGACAAAGCGATGCGAACAATCCAGACATTGGAAGATATGCTACGCGCGTGCGCAATCGATTTCGGAGGTAGCTGGGATACTCATCTCCCATTGGTCGAATTTTCTTACAACAACAGTTATCACACAAGCCTCAAGGCTGCGCCGTTTGAAGCTTTGTATGGGCGCAAGTGTAGATCCCCACTGTGCTGGGCTGAAGTGGGTGACAAGCAAATGACTGGTCCAGAATTGATCCAAGAAACAACAGACAAGATTTTTCAGATACGGGATCGCCTTAAGACAGCGCGCGACAGACAGAAGAGCTACGCAGATGTGCGAAGGAAACCGTTGGAGTTTCAAGTAGGGGATAGAGTACTTTTGAAAGTCTCTCCATGGAAAGGAGTCCCCCGTTTCGGCAAGCGAGGAAAGTTGAATCCGCGCTACATTGGACCATTTGAGATCCTGGAGAGGATCGGTCCGGTTGCTTATAAACTCCGTTTACCCGCCGAACTCAGTGGAGTTCATGATACGTTCCATGTATCCAACCTCAAAAAGTGCTTATCTGACGAAACGTTGATTTTGCCGTTGGAAGAGATTCACATCGACAAACAACTGCACTTCGTAGAAGAACCTATAGCAGTAACCGATTGGAAAAGAACAAAAGTTACGCAGAAGCAGAATCAAGTTAGTAAAGGTTCAATGGAACTCGAGGCGTGGGCCTGAATTCACTTGGGAAAGAGAAGATCAAATACGCAAGAAATACCCACACCTCTTTCAGAACATGGCTTCTGCCAGCGACGTCTCCTAAATTTCGGGACGAAATTCGCTTAACAGGGGGAGAATGTGACACCCGGTAAATTCCCAATCCCTTAAACTAAGTAATCAACCTAATAATTAGGTGATTGTAAATATTATGCGCGCCATATAGAATCAGCGCGGGCAATTGTTATGTTCGCCCTGCGCGAGCGCGCTATGTTAGAATCAGCGCGGGCATTTGTTATATGCGCCGTGCGCGAGCGCGCCATGTTAGTCAGCGCGGGCATATTATGTGCGCCCTGCGCGAGCGCACCGTGTTAAGAACCAGCGTGGGCATATGTTATATGCGCCATGCGCGAATGTTTTGGCTTTATGTTTTCATGTAACTTAACGTTATGTTGTCTAATGGGTTGACCATCCCGCATGATGCTAAGGCGGGTGCATCCTCAATCGTTTATGCGCGTGCGGAAGGGAACTAACCTCCCCGCATGGCGGGAACATTGAGAGCAAGTTTGTCTGAAGCTCCAAGATGGAATTGACTTCAACATGACTGATCACTATGTTGAAATACCAAGACCACCTGGAGAATCTACAAATGAAACTCAATGTCCCTAACTGCGAGAAAGTTACGCACCTACCCGCAGCAAAGAAATGTCCTTCACGCAGAAAGCTATGCGCACAAAGTGATACGCACAGAACACTTAGTCTATTCTCCAGACGTAAGGAAATTATTCCCGCCCAAAAGGAAACAGTAGCGTGTTTCAGAGATTTTCCACTTTTTACTGTACACTGACAAAAGTACCTGAAAAAGCACACTGTAACATGAAAAGTCAACTGTCAGCCACCCTACTCCCACCAACCACAGACCTGCATGTCCTGACCAAATCAAATCAAAATCTTTTATCCACTACTCCACTTTTAAATAAACAATAAACAATAATAATTTCCATACTTTATCATCATTACACCTAGATATGAAAAGATTACAATCCCCTAAAGCAAGGAATTGTGTTCCCTTGAGTTTGCCTATAAATATGTAACCTAAATTATCACCCAAACACACTTCAAACTTCTCTCTTAAGAACTGCAAACTTGCACTAAACATCTCCCAAGCATCCGTTATTTTCAATTCCGTTCCAGTTACTAGGTAAGCCGAGATTATAAACTTGAGATCTACTTTCCAAACCTTATATTCTCCTATTTCTTATATACTTCTTGTTATTTAATCATATTCTAGACCTTCAATTCAAAGGCCAACACCAAGAAAACCCGAATCTCGATTAATCCCTTAACAAGAACCACAGGTGAGTCTCACAGCCCCTATTCTCACTGTTTTCACTATTTTTAAACTATTTTCGGGGCGAGGGACACGTACTTAAATAATGTTTTATCATGGTATACTTACAAGCTATGCAAGCGATTATGTGCTTAAATTATGTTTCATGATGAGCAATGCAAACGGTTATCTATGATTTACGATGTATGTGCGCCAGAACTCGAGTAAGTGATCACTTTACCATTGGAACTCTAAGGGTAGGGACTGCTGGTTTGATCCGCCCACTCGTAGGGGTCGCACCTCTTACGCAGACGAGTGCCTAGTATGGTCATGGGGCAGTACTATGGGTTTGAGCCCGCTCGTAGAGGTCGCTCCTCTTACGCAGACGAGCGCCTTGTTTTCCGGCACAACGTCCGCGCGTAACCGCGGGACGGTATTACAGTATTATTCGCTCGTAGTGGCAGCGCCACTTACACAGACGAGCACGGCTTTCCAGAAATGTCCACGCGCAACCCGCGGGACGGTATTACTTATTTCGCTCATAGTGGCAGCGCCACTTACACAGACGAGCACAGTTCCCAGAAATGTTCGCGCGTAACCCGCGGAACGATTTTATCAGAATGTGTTGATAGAACTATGTTTTACCAAGCATGTGTTTTAATGATGCTATTAGAATTATGTTTCAGAATGATTTTTATCAAGATTATGATGCAATACGATTTATCAAGTTACTAAAACTTGTGAACTCACTCAGTTTATACTGATTCAAATGTTTTACGTGTCTTTCAGGAGATAACTAGGTAGCGCATGGAGTCACACTTAGAGCACCTCACGCTGAACATCTAAAACTAGCTTTTTGGAAGATTTTAGTTCTATCCCTTCGATGCGCGTGGTTGTTCTCGCCGCGCAAGGGGATATGGCGTGGAAATCTTCAACAGTTTTTATACTTGGATGATTTTATGTAATTTTTAAACAATGTAATGTATTTGTATTAAACATTTCATGCGCAATGAAAATCTTATCTTGAATGTTTGCAATGGCCCGTGCTTAAGTATCAATCCCCACTCGCGCGCGCCCGGCTGTTTCCGCCGTTCAAGGCCGGGTGTGACATCCCTGAATACAATTTTCATTTTTGGTTCTTTATCTTTTGGTAGCTTGTCACTTCTGGCCTAACTCTCATTGTCCAAAAATACTAAGGCTTGCGCCCAACGCCCTTCGCCGGCGCCGTCGTCCTTGTCCTCGCCCGAGCCCGTGCGCGTCGGGTGCTCCGCACCCTCCGCTTGGACCACTTGGTGCATGCTTGGCATAAAAGAATATTACTATGGAAACTTTCTTCCTTATAAAGTGTTTCCATTTCTTTACCACTTTCCATGTGGGATGGATTCCATTTTCCTTATTTATACCCATGTGGTGCTCCCACTTTCTTACATCTTTCCATATGGGATGGAGTTTCCTTTTTCCAATATTCTTAACATGAGATGTTTTTATCCTTATAAAATGATTTTATTTTCTTTATCTAAATTTTCTCATTTATTTATTTGAGATTATTTTTGATCCTTCAACTTTCCTAAGTTGTCAAATTTGGATCAAAATTTTGGGTATGTTACACCTTCCGTTGGTCTACATTGTCATTGTAGAGAATTCATGTCTTGTTTTCCACATCATTATCTCCTCTGTTAAAATCTTGAATTGAGCAGCCTAAACCATGAAAACGGGGTTGTGGGAGAGCAATACAAGTGTTGTGCTTCCAGAGGGGCCATGTATCATAAGGTCAGTAGCAATTTGATACAGGTGAGGATCAAAGGAAGGGCATGGAATTTGGACAGAAATGTATCGGTCAACATCAGATTCGTCCCTAATCTTATAAGCAGGAGTTACCCACAGAAACAAGTGGCAATAGGGAAGACCTCTTATTTGGAACTCAATCGTGTATACGTCTATTATATCATGGAAAAGAAGACAAACTTATATAATTGTGTACAAAATATTATACATAATTTATGAGTATACATATATTAATTGGAGTAACCGACCTGCAGCAACAGTACCAAAAGGTTTTATTGTTTTTAGGAATTTGACGAAAGATTTGACTTTCATTTGGAAAACCCTAGCAATTATGTCTGGATGATATTGTGGTTTCAGTAATGAAAATTTTGACATGCGTATTATAATTTCTGGCCCGTTAACATTATATGTAAAAGTAATGAAATATTGTGGAATACCATGTACTCTACATATGGCCGGTGCGTCTTGATAATGCTTATGCATATAATGTGGTCCTTCGATAAACGAAGATGGGAGGAACGTGCGTTTACCAACGTCTCGAGCTTCGGTGTCACCACGTTGTACTGCATCGTGTATACCTTGGAGGAGCTCACTACAAAACAAATTTTGGTTGTTTCTTATAAAGTCCAGTCTTTTTTCATTAATACATACGTAGGCATCAACAATGTATTGTTGCGACTGACGAACACCTCTCAATGGTAATATGTATAGATTTTGTGTGTCATGGAGGACGTAACTATAGTACATGTTGACAGTGATTCTTTTTTCGCGTGTACCATCTGGAAGACGTAGACAAAGATTCGGTGAACATACACTATCACTATATGGAAGAAGCAATGGGTATTGGGGTGGCATGTACAATGGGTGAAATTTTCTGATTCGTTGTACCATGTCATCTTTATGATAAATGACAATGTCATACTGATGACATGTTGCATCACCATCATAAATAATAGCCCTAAGCGTGCCGATAGATGTTGGTCGTACAAACGACTCCTATCAGAGCGATAGAGACATACACTAAAATTTGGGGCATCAACAGAGGAACTGAGATCTCTAGCGGTTTAGAAAAGTTTGACTAACTCATTGCAACGTTCAAGCATGTTTGACAATGCATCTACAATTTCAACATTTAGAAGACAATGAGTGTCATTAGTAAAGGCATGAAGTTTATTGGAGATTTCATTCTCAGTATCATAAATATACCATTTGCAAAAGAAAAAAAAACATGGTCTATGGTTTGGAGGAGGACAAAGAGAACCTGGTGAGTGATGAATCTGGCCAGATATCTTGAAAATATAAGGACCAGATCCTTGGTTGATACTGTTGTCAACCTTAGCGCCAAAATAAGTCATAGAGAAAGTATAGTTGTAAGCCCTAATGTTTGTCATGAATTCAGACTACTGGTAAAGATGGACAATAGTTATATAAGGTGTTCTTGGAAGCGGAAGAACAAAGGTGCCACCCTTGCAACACTGGTTATACTCGACATTTTAACGTGAAGATCTTGAGACTAAACGCTCATCATACCAGAAGAGAGCACCACATGAGGTACACACGTTTTCACAATCGCCATTGTCAATGTAGAAAGGTGCCACAATATCAGGATGACGATGATCAGAAGTCCTACTTGAAGAGGGGTTTGATGGCTTGCATATATTGTCAACTATAGGTGTAAAGGAGGTCAATGGTGACATTTGACGATCAAAACGTTGTCGTTTACGTTGTGACATGTTTAGTAGATAACTTTATTGTCAATAACAAAATTTGTCGCGTTTTAAAGGAGTTGTTAACATAAGTTTTTTATTTAGTCTAGAATATCACTACCTAATTATAAACAAAAAAGGAACAGAGAATACATACCTGATAACACGGTAAATCCTCTTCTACTACAACCACCAACAACCAGAATGCGTGATAACAACTGATCCATAAAAAAATGTTAAGCGGTCAAACATTTTGAAGATTTTATACATAAAGTAAATTGGTTATTACAAAATTATCAGAAGCTACATAAATGGTTAACGCAACACGTAAACAAAACTTGAATAACAAATTCATAAAACATCTAAACTTAAATTTTATATAAATGTTAAGAAGGTTGTACAAAATGGTTGCCACCATGGCACCATCCTTTCCTCTAATTGTGTAATTGTCAAGTGGTGTATTCATACGCTTTTTGAGCCGCCAATAATGATTTAGGGCTTATAAAGGCCGAAATAACCATTAAAATATGTTTGACCCAACACAAACTTACACAAAGAGAATGAAATACTTTTTATATACTTAGACCCGTTAAGAAAAACTTCAACGGAAACAGTGATCCGAAAATAAAAATTATATTCATTCACGTCTTGAAAGGTTTATGATTATATGACCTCATAGGTTGATCACTTCTATTTAACCTTAACACTTTTGTGTGATTTCGTTTCAGGTCTGCAGGTACTAAGGATTGTAGTTTTGTTCTCGGGTTTGAATTTTAAATTAAAGACAGTCTTACGTGAAACTTTTTGGTAACCTATCTTGGAGAACAACTATTTATGAATATACAGGTTTAACCATGTTCATAAAATAATTTTAACACTTCTGAAATGTAGTTGTGGACTGTATAATTGTGATCCTATGTTTCAATAATATATAGAAGCATATGTAATTGATGAAATTAGAGTTACATGGTCCTGCACATGTCAAAACCTTAATGATAAATTAAAATATTTTGTAATGCAATTTCAGTTATGTCAACAACATTCTTGTCCCCCTGCCATATTAGGCCATCATATGATTACCAAACATATGGTATTTATCAATTCAATTTTGTCATGCAAACTTTGATTTGAAGACATGGTTATTAAATTATAATGTCTAATGTATTTTTATACAAAACCTTTTCTCGTTTATATAATACTAAATTCTGTTGTCAAATCTCGATAAGAAACCGGGAAAACGGGACATTTTTGGGTAGTCTGGTTTGACTTCGGGATTGTCTAAATTCGACCCAAACCCGAGTCGTTTCCATCTCTATATAACACAAACAATTAACCAAACACCACACATGCAACAAATAAGCAATGAACATGTAAAATCTGTTGTCAAATCCCGATAAAAGAGACCGGGAGAACGGAATATTTTTGGGTAATCGATTATGAGGTCTGGATTGTCTAAAACCGACCCGAACCCGAGTAATTATTATCCCTATATAACACAAACAATTAACAGAACACCTAACATTCAAGAAATAAACAATGAACATGAAAAATGACGACATGCATTTCATCACACACTTAGCATGCAACAACAAAAACAAAAACCAAAAGCATACAACCACTACAAACAACTACAAAATTTGTTCAAAGATAAAAACAAAGGTTCCGACAACATGCATTTGGTCCAACAACAAAAAGAAATACAGTTACTTGTTAGGATTAAACGCACACACGAAACCGAACACGACACGAAAGCAATAAACGAACACGAGGATTTAACGTGGTTCGGTCTAAACTGACCTACGTCCACGGGTGGCAACTAGGTATATCTTTATTGAGTGACCAATATTACAAGTACATAATGTTGTTTATATAGAGACTGAACTAGGGTTAGTAAATTATTATGCAAGAAATCTAAACCGGGCCGGGCTTGGGCCCGACCGCCCACACCCGTCTCCTCTTTTGACTTCATATAATAAACCGGGCCAACAAGTCCTACGAACCCAACAATCTCCCACTCGGAGGCCTTGAGTACTCTCGTCTGCACTCCTGATTGTACTTCTGTAATCTGAACATTAAACTTCTTCTAGTTGCCACCGCCTTCTCATCAATTAACCTGAAGGCCCGTTGAAGCTCCCCGGAGCTCCAACACGTCAGTCATGGCTGAAACTGCCCTGACCCGTTCTCTGTCCCTACCGGCTCCCACTGTAACGAACTACCGGATCCTGAGATAACCTGAGAACAAACACTCTCCATATTCAGCAAGTAATTCATTGGAGAGACTTTTACAGCTGGAATACTGGTTTTCTTAATCCACTGTCGACCTGGAACTGTAACTGAAACACGACCTGTGCTCCCACTGTCACGATGTCCCCCAACTGATTTAACCTTCTTAGCTCGTTCATCCTGAATCTTCACTTTGGCTCTGGGTTTGTTACTTGCAAAACGAACCTTCTTCTGCCCACGAGATTCTGTGAACCGGACTTTGTCTTTCACCAAAACTGGATCCACTCCTTTCGGTGACATATCGACCATATACAACGAACCCATTTTCTTGCCACGAGCAACCACGAGATTCCCTTTGACTACTTTCCACTGCCCATTCCCGAACTTAACATCGTGCCCTTGGTCATCCAACTGCCCAACTGAAATCAAACGTTTCTTCAAACTTGGAATAACCCTCACGTCTTTCAAAGTCCAAGAAGTACCGGCTGAAGTTATCAAATCAACGTCTCCCATACCCGTAACCTCTAAAATATCATCATTCGCTAGTCGAACCTTTCCAAAATCCCCAAATTTAAGATTCTTCATCGTTTCACTACAGTGAGTGGCATGAAACGATGCACCAGAATCCATCACCCAAGCATCAACGCTACTCTCAACACTACAAACCAAAGCCTCATCACTACTGACCCCGTCATCTGTGTCGTCTTCTGTAACGTTCACCTCTTTCTTACCATTCGGACACTGATTCCTGAAGTGTCCTTTCTCTTTACAACCCCAACATTCAATATCCTTACGAGTCTTAGACTGACTCCTCTTCCTGCTCCCACTGCCTCGCTGTTTTCCCCTACCTCTACCTTCTGTGACTAGCATATTGCCTGATGATTCACCTGAACTTCTGCGTCTTGAATCTTCTCCCAGAATCAGATCTCGAATCCCATCGAAAGTAATATTTGTAGACGAACTACAAACTGCAGTCACTGTTTGCGACCAACTGTCGGGCAAAGAGGATAATAACAAGAGGCCTTGAACTTCATCATCAAACTTAATGTCAACTGACACTAAGCGGGACAAGATCGAATTAAGATTATTGATATGAGTTGTAACTGACCCATCCTCTTTCATTCTTGTTGTCACTAGCTCTCGGATAAGATAGACTTTATTCGCTGCCGAAGGCCTCTCATACATGTTGGATAGCGCCTCCATCATACCACGTGCTGTGGTTTCTTTCATGATGTTAAACGCCACATCTTCCGACAACGACAATGTAATACAAGCCCTAGCTTTCTTGTCTAACTTCTTCCAATCTGCTTCTGACATCTTTTCTGGTTTTTCATCCTCAAACACTACATCCAAGTCTTTTTGACAAAGTAGTGCCTCAATCTGCATCTTCCACCAACCGAACTTCTGTCCGTCAAACTTCTGTATCGAAAACTTTCCGTCTTCTGCCATAACAATGACTAAAACGAAAAACTGGATAAAAAACAGAGACAGACACAGCAACACGAGCCTGAACTTAACGACCGTTCTACTGAACTCTGTTAAACAATCAACCTATTTAACGTGCAGCTGAATAACGAACTAAAAAACAGAAAACTGAAACGATAAAACCTGACAAACGCGGTTGGTACTGGTTCTAAGTTTCTTTAAATTTCTTCTGACTTGAAACTGTTCTTCAACGAAAATAGGATCTTGATTCGCTCGTTCTTGACTCGACCTTTGCTTAACTGAAGTCTCTTGTTCAAATACTCAACCGAAAGAAAAGCTAAAAATAGTTTTTTTTTTCTTTTTACTTCATGTTACTGTGGATAGCAACAAAGAAATAAGTCTTCCTTCCTTTACTCTTTCTTGAAAACTCACGAACTCCAAGATTAAATAATAATTCAACTTCTTTTCAATTTGCTCAATCCCAACCAACACCCGATGAACAAAAGAAAAAAAAATCAAACTCACTGCCACTTACTAATGCTTTAACCCTATCAGCAAGTGACCGTGTACAGTGGTGGTTATACGGTGGTTAATAGCTTTCAAACATAACCCAATTACAACCCTTTAATCGGCGACGGCTGGGTAATGAAACCCTAATCGCTAACCTGCAGATGACGACGGCGAGCGGAAGCAACAGAACCAAGGTGGCGACTGCGAGATTGCAGCTGAACCCTAAAACAGATCTGGTGCAATGGCGTAACAGGCGGCTGAACCGGTTCAACGTGTTCTTCGTGTGATCCCGAACCTAAGCTCTAGATACCACTTGTTAGGATTAAACGCACACACGAAACCGAACACGACACGAAATCAATAAACGAACACGAGGATTTAACGTGGTTCAGTCTAAACTGACCTACGTCCACGGGTGGCAACTAGGTATATCTTTATTGAGTGACCAATATTACAAGTACATAATGTTGTTTATATAGAGACTAAACTAGGGTTAGTAAATTATTATGCAAGAAATCTAAACCGGGCCGGGCATGGGCCCGACCGCCCACACCCGTCTCCTCTTTTGACTTCATATAATAAACCGGGCCAACAAGGCCTACGAACCCAACATTACTCTGAAGAAAAATTGAGCGAGTTGAAATTACCTTTAAGTTTTCATCTGCTCCGATGAAGACAACATTATCTTGGCGGCTTGTCAGGTGGAGGTGAGAAAATGTGTCCTAGTTGTTTCACATATGTTGACAATCCTGCAAGTAAGTATAGAACTAAAGAAGCATAATATAGAAATAAGGAGGTACATGACACGTGCAAGGGGTAAATACACGTGTATCACAACAAAGACTCAATAAAGAGTGTACAACAATAAAAGCAGGAAGAACAACATTTGGAAGCAAAATCCTCCTACTTTTGTAATTATATAAATTAATTTATCTTTCTTCCACCTACCCAATCCAACCAAACTAAACTTTCCACACTCATTAGCAACCCAAACTTCACTATTTTCTTTTAAATAAATATAATTTATAATTGTTGTTTTTTATTAAAAGTGTTTAGAAATATAAAAAATAATTTCTGTATTTATATATAAACAATATATATTTAATTTAAAAATATTTAAAAAAATATATACATTCACCAAACATACTTAATAAAGTAGGTAACAAAATTACAATTATAGCATTAAATATAAAATACACTTACAATGATACAAACTACATAATTATTCATCATTGCCAAACATTTGCCAAATATGCTCAATCAAATCGTTTTTTAAAGCGATATGAGCTTCTCTATTACGAAGTTGTTCCCTATTGGTCATATAACTGGATAAGCTTCAAATTCGTTGAGTAAAGTATTGAAAAGGTTGTTCATCATCTTCTGTTGAGCTTCTTCATTCCTGGTTAACAAGTCTATCATTTAGAAATTCATATGGTCATAATAGTTCACGTATGTGTCTCGTTCATTCTCAACGATCATATCATGCATAATAGTATATGCAATTACCATTTTCCCCATCATATCCTTATCCCACACATAACATGGGTGTCGTAAAAATTCAAAACGAGCTTGTACACGTTCAACATATTTTGGAGCGGCTTCTTAATGTCGAGCCAACAACTTGTGTTTTCGCAAATGTGGATAATTTATTGACTTGACAAAGGCAGATAGTTAAGGATATATGTCATCAGTAAGATAGCATGCTCTGTTATATTCCTGACCATACAAGACGTGTCTCACATTTGGTGCTCGACCTGAAAACACGTCATCAAAAAGAGAAGATATATGGAGGACATTAATGTCATTGCACGTACTTGGTGTTCCAAAGAATGTATGACTTCAAAAATGATTGTTGGTGTACCGCTTCTACCAGCATATTGCCCAGCCCAAGCGATGGGGAAATTTTCCATTCCCAATACATGTAGTTAATGATGCCTATCATACCTGGAAATCCACGTTCTGCCCCGACATGGAGTAGTCTTCTTAAATCTTGGGTCTTCTAAGGTACTCTTCACTAAATCATGAAATGACACCTTCTACTAACTTTATAAGAGAATCCCTTGTTAGAATATCACTCATTCTCAAATATTCATCTTGTGCATCGGTTGATGTTCCATACGCAAACACCCGTATAGCTCTAGTACATTTCTACAATGACGAAAAGCCTTTTCTTCCGGTAGCATTACGTCTTTATTTGAAAGCAGATATCACTCATTGT
Organism: Bidens hawaiensis; assembly: GCF_021521415.1. Taxonomy (NCBI): domain Eukaryota; kingdom Viridiplantae; phylum Streptophyta; class Magnoliopsida; order Asterales; family Asteraceae; genus Bidens; species Bidens hawaiensis. The sequence continues at coordinate 52,860 of NW_027501474.1, read as the reverse complement.
AACAGCAACCACTATACGGAGCAATAACGGTTTTGGCATTCGAAATCTATGCCAAAATATGTCTTGATCATATGTTGGGTTGTCCACAAAGTAATATTTCATCAAACTTGCCTCACCCTGCTCGCTTCCACGGTCACGGTACCTTCTTCTTGCTCTAGGATGATGATCTCCCATGATCATATTTGGCATGCTTACAAATATGTCACAAATCAGGTGATCAAGTTTTCAATTTTGCTCAGCAACCTAGCTTCCCATTCATCAAAATCATTCAAGTTTGATGAAATGGGACTTGCTAATGTGTTTTCATTCTGAGACATTTTTCAAAGTTAATGCTGGATAAATATACCAACGTTATGCTCTTATTTACACAAGAAAAATAATATTGATAATGTTAAATAGTTTTATCTAAATAAAATCCAGACATCCAGTAGAAAGTTGACATGTGAGAACGTAATGTTGGATTTCCAATAGATAATGTTTAGTCATATTATCCAAATAAAAACTAAGCATCCAGTAATAAATTGACACATGGGAACGAAGATTATGCTGGATTTTCGATAGATAATGTTAAGTCCTTTTATCTAAACAAAATCCAAGAATCCAATAAAAAGTTTACACGTGGGAACGAAGATAAAGTTGGATTTTTGGTTGATTATGTAAAATCGTATTATCCAAATAAAATCCAAGCGTCCAATAAAAAGTTGACTCGTGGAAACGAAGATAATGTTGAGAGTATATTAAATGCATTACATACGAACAAATTATACATACATAAAATACAAAATGACATAATGAAATATCTTACACACACTAAACTTCAACATACTGAAAGTAAAACACACACTAAAATTCAACATACTGAAAATAAAACACACACTAAACTGGATTTAGTTAGTTTGGCCCATGAAACTTCAAAAGTAGATGGTGTTTTAGATTTTCTTCTTCATGCGACAAGAACGGTTTTTTAACAATGTGTTCAAAAGTTCACTTTGCATTCTCTCTCGCTTCCTTTAATCCTTCTTTTGTTCTAAATCTTGTTCTCTCCTTTTCATTTCTTCCATTTTTTGCTCCCTGTGCTTTTCAAACTCGAGTCTTTTATTCATCAGTTCAAGTTCACTGCCTCTAGTAAGTGTCACTGCATTAAGTGCTTCAACCACTTCATTAGAAACCTTACCTTTTTCTTTTCTTTTACTTTTAGCCGCATCTCTACCAATTGGACGTTGAATTGTCAAAGGACCACTATTTGGCGTGTCTGATTTGGAATTATCGCCACAATCCCCTTTTTTGGTAGTCCTTGATCTTTTTGTGCTACCGTCACTCTCTTTATTACCCATTTCACATTCAGGGTGAGAACGTCTTGTGGCAAGGTATTTCTATAACTCTCACCTTGGGTTCTTACTCATAACTTCATTCCAAACAACATAGTCATTAAACTTGGTCCTATTGTTGCTCATAAATTGTATAAGCTACACTTTCAATACCTTTCTGGCTCATTCCACTTTTTTTTTACTATATGCTTCACATTACGCAACAACTCACTTGGTGACAGTTTTGTTAAGTTGATGGTAACGAACTTTCATTTGACCTAAATTCCTCGGACCAAACTTTTCTGGATTTCTGCAAGAGCTGCATAGTATAATTGTTTTCTCATGCCCACAACATTGAACTTTTTTGGTTTTTGCTAGTGATATTATCTCCACTAACCATACACCGTGCTGACATTAAAACGATATCTTCAGCAACATCCCATTTAGTGCATGCCTTTGATTGATTTATAAATTTTGTGAGGTTTCAAGACTTTTAGTGACAAAATCTTAACTTGGGTTAATAAAAAAGGTAGAGTTTTGATAGTACTGAGTATTGGGATAATCTATAGAATCTCCAAGACTAAAATGAAGATTTGTATTTGAAGGATCCATAGTAGACAATACGAATGGAAAGAAATTGCAGATAGTTTAAATGTGATATGATACCATATTTATAGGAGAAAAGTTGAATTATATAATCAAATAATGCTAGATTGTTTAGATAATAAGTTTTATCCAAAAAATCTTACGAACCAATATGAATGTGACAAGTGTCGGATAATGTAAATCGGTAATGATTAGTATTTATTTTATATAAAAATATATTTTTTACAAACTTATGTTTTTAATAAAATTTATACCGGTGTCTTCACAAAAAAAAGGAAAAAAAAAACTAAACAAGACTGTATCGTTTAGATTTTATTTTTAAAACTTAATTATTAAAAGTTATTAGAGAAAAAAATTACTAATGTTAAAACTAATTAGTATTAAGTTGTAAAGGATTAGCTTTATGTTACCAAGTATTAAGTCACACAACTATTGGAAAATTATAGAACTCATGTAATAAGCATCCAAGAGTTGTTTAAAATAGGTTATATTACACACCTACTTGACAAGTAATCAGCCGATTTTTGTGGATGAACATCAACAATATGTTTTTACAACATTGTCAATAATTCTCATTTTAAGATGATCAATTACTACTAATACTTCATTTGGTCCATGTTCATATTAGGATTTGTGTTTTTTTCTCAACCAACCCCTTACGGATTTGTATTTTTTTCTCAACCAAGCCCTTACAAGAATGGCAGTTCGTCAGCTTATCATCAAGCTCGATACTTGGTCTCTTTTAAAGTTCATGACCAAGGCCTTACAAGAATAGAAATTCCTCGGCTTATCATTAACATCTAAATTAAGCCAATGGTTAACCAGCCAACCGAACTGTTTACAACTCAAACCTATCAAATTTGAAAAACTTAAAACCTGAACATATCGTATTTAAAATAACAACTTTTTAAGAACCATACGTTTGGTTGATCGTCGGTTTCTTCCTCTTCTGGCTTTTGATTTAAATCAAACACCCGCTTAGTCAATTCTTTGTCATTTCCGGCAAGTGTAATTTTCCATCTATGCGTTCCAGTTTAGGCTGTCATAACTCCATCTTGATTCTGAAAACGAGCCCCCAAAATCGGCCACCTCTACAACCCAAAGAAATATGAACAAATTGAGGTTTGACTTAAATTCTTAAAATGTTATAGAAAAACAACAAACTTAATTACATTATGAGCGTCCACGAGCAAATTTGTTGTCCTCATACGCCTATGAATAATACTGTTCTTATGTAAGTACTCCATTCCTCTACAAACATCTATTGCAAACTTCATCAGCTGAGCAAGAGTTAAGGTGTGATGGTGCTTTTGCAAGTATTCGGAAACACTGCTTCCAGACATGTATTCTGCAAGATCAATAAACAAAATTGTGCTTTTAAAGAGTAAGATCAAAATATTGGGGAACAGACTTTAGTACCTATTATTATGCACAAGTGAGGTTGCGTTGTACAAGCACCAATAAAATGAACAACATTGCTATGGTTGACCTTCCTGCAGAGAACAATTAAAGCAAACAGTTATCACAATATATGATATGAAGCTGATCCAGTGATGCTAGTTGACTCATACTTGGACCGAGCGACATGGCAGAAAAGGGCCCAAGTTACATGGTCCCATTAAGGATGAAAAGGTCTTAACAGTCCAGATCATGTGGCAAAGTCCCAACGTTGGGACTTTGCCACATGATCACCTTTTAAATTTTATCAAGTTGGGCTGCTTTTCCCCAATCTTCTAAAATTTATGTAAAATTGTGTGTTTATTATATTTTGAGTATTAAACGTGTTTATTAACGAAGCCAATTTAATAATTAGGCACTTGATTCACATATACCAGTGTTTTCATGACAGAAAATTTAAAGCGGCCATCATTGGACCGCTGAACCAATTATGAAACTGGACCGGATGGTCGCACCTGATTTTCTGTTATCATAATTTGTTTTCGTTCATTTCCTTCAAAAAATCATTTTATAAATAATCTTCCTCAAGAGTCCATATATTTTCTTTAGTTAATTGCAAATTCGCACCAAAACATAAAATATTTTCGCAACAAAAGAGATACCTGAGAAGTGAGAATGGTTACTTCATGACAAAACTTATCCTGAAATGTTTTATTTAGGGCGTCCGATTTTAAAATCTTTACAGCGACATCTTGACCAGCATACGCGTCATGGTGCCTTGCCAAGGGTAAAAGATAAGACGGATTAAAATCAAGAATATCGATCAACACACAAAAACAGTGACAAATATAAGAAATAATCCACTTACAAATCTCCACAAGATCCAGATCCAATATTTTCCCCCAAACTAGCTTGAACGTATAGCAAAACTGATTTGGACCGTGAAGAACCAGACCAGGAACCCTGCAATGTACAAGGTAATGCAATTCTCAGAATAAATATTACTTTATGCATGCAAAAATAAGAAATAAAGATTGTATGGAGCAAATAGAAAAGGAAAATGCAGTATAGAAATACTTTAAAATCACTACTTTTTAACATGCAATCGTATATACCTTTGGTTAATCATCAGTTTCATCCTCATCCCGAACTAGGGTACACCATGCTAATCGACGGACAAAAAGCTTTCGATTTGCCACATCCGCGCTTGCAACACTTTTTATTTCTTCAGCAATTGAAGGGTGTTCGCATCCGCTTCAATTTCGAACATGCAACGAACCAAATTCAGAACATAAAATTAAAATTAAAAAGCTACATTTGGGTGTATCTTCTGTTTTATAAACATAATTTATGTTTCTTGAATCAAGAATCACAATTTGGTCTAACATGTTATCAATTGCATAAAAGTTTTCTTTTGATAAAAAAAGTCAATTAGTTGAGCAATAAATCTTATAGGGTTGCTTAACTAGTATATTGTTGTATTAGTTTTATTGACCTAGTCATGGCCTATTTGATGAGTTTTGCGCTGGGCTGCAGGAAGGCGGACATTGGGTGTGTGGACCGGGCTAGCTAGCTCGTCTCAAGTAATGGTGGCTGAACCGAAATTCATCCTCCAATGTTTTATTTAGGGCTTCAAATTTTAAAATCATTACAGCAACATCCTGACCAACATACACGCCATGGTAGGGGTTTGCAAAGAACCCAAAAAACGGATCCAAAACCAAAAAGTCCAAACCAAAAAAAACCGAACCGAAACAAAAACCGACGGTTAGGTTTTATGTTTTTGTAAAAATCAAACTAACGGTTCGGTTTTGGTTTTGCATGTAACAAAAACCGAATAAACCGAACCGAATTTCTAGATGTTTATTTTTTAGTTTTTATTTTAAGTAATTTATAAGAATTTAATATATACATGTAACTCAAATAATTTTGGCCAAATGTATAAAAGTCTATTGGTTAACAATTAACAAAATTACTTCTACCTGGATTCATTTTTTTCAACAAACTTTCTTTTCAGCATAAAACTTTCAAGGGTCTAATGGTAAAAACCGAAACCAAAATGATAAAACGAAAAACCGAAACCGAATGGTTTTAAAATTCCAAAAACCGAAGTTTTGGTTTTCGGTTTGGTTTTAGCCCAAAACCGCCCCACGCACACCCCTACGCCATAGTGCGTTGCTACGGATCAAAATCAAGAATATCGATCAACACATGAAAACAGTGATATATAGTTAGCAAAAATATTAGAAATAATCCACTTACAAATCTCCGGAAGATCCAGATCCAATCTTTTCTTCAAAGCTTGCTTGCACGTTTAGCATTAACTGATTCGGACCACGAAGACGAACCGGACCACGAACCCTGCAATGTACAAGGTGATGCAATTCTCAGAATAAATACCTAAAAATATAATATATAGTAATATAGATCACTGACATTGATAAGAGTTGAACATGCTACAAAATGACAACTTTTTAACATGCAAGCATTGATATATATATATATATATATACCTTTGGTTTGATCATGGGTTTCATCCTCCTCCGGCTTTTGATTTAAATCAAACAGCCGTTTGATCACTTGTTTACCATTTCCGGAGCTATGAACAATCGACATGTTATATAGATCAACAACGATCTGTTCACTGCATCGATCATGAATCAGACGAGTAGAGTTACAGACTTGGCGCTAGGCTAGAGAAGAAGATGGGTTGATGAATGGAAGATGGGTTAGGTTGGGTTATTTTTCATTTAAACCCCTCATTTTATAACTCTCGAAAGTGTCACTTTAGTCGGTGAATCTTGTGGGTTAGTACATAGTTTTTGAAAACCACCTATTTAAATTTTATATAGGAAAAATAAGATAGAATAGATCTGATTATATCATTTCATTATAAGAAAAAAAGTTATGTTATTTGATTTAATAATTTGTTTTTATTATCTATATTTTATATAAAAGAATATAAAAACTGGCATGAGAGTTAAAGACGTTCTCATGTTGCTCCTCACCTGTTTTTTTATTACTGATGTATCAACACCGTATTAGTTCTTAGTTATGATCATATGAAGATGTGTTGATGAAGAATATGTATATTATATGAAGGAAAGTAGATCGAATTAGGGTTTGATTTATAAGAAGACATTGTGAGAATGGGTCATTTGAGTGTATCTAAATAGATACTGTGTTTACATATGGATCCCTACGTCGTTAAATTCCATTTAGGATTAGAAATAGGCGTAATCGGACTTACTTTTTACGTATCTCTCGTTATTTAGGACCTTATTCACCTCTTTGGGCTTCTATTAAATCAAGAAATAGGTTTGATTGTCCATTTTTTTGATATACTGGATATCTATATAAGGCATTCTCTAGATAATTCAAATCGAAGCAATTGGATGTCCAATTCGGGCCTATATGGCATGACCGATCAATAGAAAGACTCCAACACTCCACTATTCCATACATCAATAGATAGATATCATATTATTGGAATATGATTCACTTTCAAGATGCCTTGGTGGTGAAATGGTGCGATGGGATATTTTTCATTTAAACCCCTCATTTCATATTCAACTTCATTTTCTTGTTTTTATTTAATGTTTTTTCTTGTCTAACTTAAAGTGATTTTCATTTACGTTACTTTTCATATCACATAGTCTTGTATCTTTATGTCACATTTCTCTGAATCCATTTTAAACTCACACTCACATACATAAAGGCCGGATTACGTTAGTGGGATAACGTACTACTTTAATTCTCCCCCATGATTATGTGTTATCAACTTTTAGCAATATTTGATTTGTTGGTCAGTAATATAGCATGTGCTAATAAGGCCAACACTTTACTCAAGCAACAACCATGAACGAAACCACGTGTGCGGTCCCTCGAATTCTTCCTAGATTCTAGGGTTTTAATTAAGATCGCTCAAGATTCGTGCTTTCATTTTGAGAGTGACGTTGAATAATGATTGCATATCTAGATCTTATTGCTTTTGTTTCAAGTTACATTTTCACATGAAAACTAACATGTTGTGTTCAAGATGTGTTTCACATTACAACAGAAACATATATCCATAATCAACTTGGTTTTGTGATAAACAACCCTAATATAACAGTTAATTTAAAACGTGTGTGAAAGTTGAAAGTTGTACGCGTGAAGTTATTCAAGAACGGAACCAGGTTTTTTAAAATCACGTAGGGTTGGAATTGGTTCTTTTTAGAAACATGATCTTGGTTCTTGGGGTATGAATGGATAGCCGATATAACCTATCTAGTCAAGGTTGGGTACGGGTACCTGACGGTTTTCATAATGTCATTTAATGCATAAAACCGTTTTCTAACATTAATATACTCGTTTTTTACCATCTTTAACTTGCTAATACCAAAATCCAATGATAATTTATAAATTGAGTGAGAGGTTTAAAGTTGTTCCTTTTGACATTTCAGGTTTGAAAATGCAACCTTTAAGAGGACAGGTGAAACATCAAAAATTCAGAATGATATGCGCATCGGAATTGGATTAACAGAAACTATTATATTCGAAGTGCAAGATGCTGGAAAATTCAATGGTAATTTTTTGAAAAATAATTGTATTTTGTTAAAAGTTTTTTTAAATGGATGGATCGTTTTCTTTTCATAACATTATGATACCTTACCAGAGGACGGGTACAAATGGATGGCCGTTAGGAGATATTTGGTTTCTTGTATGCCGTAGTTTGGAGGTTATGGAGAGATACAGTTAAACAAACGGTTAAAACTCCAAAAAAAGAATTTTCATTTAGCCTGGACCAAGAAATGAACATATTCAATGCTTAATAAGGCGGGATAGAGCAAAACGTTTATGCTGTAGCTAGGCCTTAGCCCAAGTAAAAGAGTAAAACTTCTCTACGTTTTGGTTTCATTTCAGGAGTCAGGTTATATGATTAATTGTTCTTTTTTTAAATATTGTTAATTGTCACTAAATATATATTAAGTTCATTTTTGTAATTACAATACTTCATATATGGGGACGCAAGTAAGTCATCGCTGGCAGCAAAGAAGGCTAGAAAGGCCACAAGTACAAAGTTTTTAATATCCTTAGGTAATGATGGATTTTCTTGAGCTAGCAATACTTACGTTGGAAAACTAAGCCCATTCTTTATTTCTTTTAACTAGAGCTGAAAATTTTAACTCAGTTATTATGATAGGTTGACCATATAATGTGTTTGACATGATATGCATTAGCTCACAAGACATTAACATTAAGATAATGACAATAACTATCCAAACAAGACATCCAAACTTAACAAAATTCAACAAATAAACTTTAGATAAATGTTCGTTGATATCTGATGCAACAGTATAAACAAAAACGAAGATCGAATCACGTTGATTCAATGAATACCCGTGATGAACTTCAAAACTCCCAAATCTCACCCAAAAGGTCAAGGAAAAATGGAGAGAAACTGAAAATTAATAATATTCAAGTCTGTCCATTCATATTACATAAGCAGCATATAAATAAAGTTTCTAATACGAAATGGGCCCAAAAAAGTCCATGGGCCAAACACAAACCCAAAAATAAAAACATAAAAAGTGCTGAAAAAACATAACCCATAACTTTATTTAGAAGGTGTTTTTGGGCTTTGGACAGGGCCAAAAACCGCCATAGGCGTTTGCCACAACGTGCTCCTCATCTCAAACTTCGATTTGACCGGTAATGGGCTTGAAACGGAGCTTCGTGGGCCAAGTTATGCCCATTTTCGTGCAGCCCATTTTGTAGCACGATCTTGGGCCTCCAGAAACATAATGGTCTGGTCTTCTACACTTGGGCCCACATCAATATCCTAAATGTATCATCTACTTGTTTCAAACTTCCTTCATCCCAAACTAGCAAACCTGTTACATACGTAAAAATAGAGTTTGGTCAACATAAAGTGATATAGTAAATAAGGAAAAGTAAAAGTTGCTGCTGGTTATCTTATTCCATAGCAAAACATACCTTAAATAGGCTAACATCCAAATAACAAACTCAGAAAGACCAAAGAATTGTAAGACTCAAGACTAAACCCAATGGTCACTTTTCACTTTGACTTCTAAAATTATTTAAACTTATTTTTGTTACATTAATTTATAAATAAACTGCTAAATAACCAGCTGGATCCAGATGACCCGTCAAAATTAACCCAACAATACACGTATTATATGAACCTCCTTAATAAAACAAACATTCTACATTTTCAGGTTCTTTTTTATTTAAACAAAATAATGTTTTTGTTTAAAATACAAAGAAAAAAGTGTCATTTCGACAATAAAGCTCGTTGATGTTCATAGCGTGAAGGGTGATGCTTTTGTTAGTAAAAAATGCTAATTTTGATCATATCTAGTCGTATTTGTTCATTCACTCAGAAACTTTTTATCTACATCTCCCAAACTCCCTGACGGATGTATTGTAAAAGAAGTGTCCCGAAAGATGGGTTTTGACAGAGAAATTTTGATATAAATCTTGTTTTGTTTACAAATTTTGCATGTTTTATTAGAAATAAATTGGTTTTTATGTTATTTTCAATTTTGTAGCGTTAAAATTATATCTTATTCAAAATTTATAATCCTTGTATGTAACATGGTTTTATTTTTACTTTTTATGCATATGGGCTTTCTTAATCTTGGGCTTCTCCAACTTGATTAATGGGCTCATGGAGGCATGCTCGTAGCTTCACCATTTCATCATCCGGGGATTCATCGCTACTCCAATGGCTCGCTCTTCTCCAAGTATGCGCCTCAAGCTCAGGCTATAAATTGTGACTTAGGCTAGACTAAGGGTAACATCAATTATCAACCATGTAGTCTCTAATCTTTTCTGTTATTCTAAGGTTCATCCCTTCTAGTAAGATAAATCTTGAGAAATTTTTCAAAATAGCCATATTTTACCAATTTATTTTAAAAATAGCATAGGTTTACAAAAAATCCCCAAAATAGCCAATTTTTTCCGTAGGATCCGATTGAATTTTAACACCATCCTACGGAATTTTTGGATCTTTAAAATTACGCCATATGTTAACGCATTAATGGATCCTATGGAATTTTAGTGGATCCGACTAAATTTTTCATCTTCTACCTCTTAAACTCTAAACCTCATAACCAACCTCCACATTTCTTATTTCTCCATAAAATAAAGAAAATCAATAGTGCAAATCGCTTAGTTTTCGAGGAGAAATTAAACAGTCGGATCCGACGGAAGCATGAACTGAACCGCTAGATCTGTATGTCTTTTCCTCCAACGGTTTGTCCGGCTAATCGGTCATCCAAAACCTTAAAACGCCGGTTCCGGCGGAAAATCATGCTACGTGGTGCGTTAGGATAGGCTAAAAATTCCGTCGGATCAGGAATGGATTCTGTCAGATCCGACGGAATAATTTGGCTATTTTGAGAATTAGTTTTGGTTTTGGTCTAGAATTGAAAAGGCTTGGTTAAAAATGACTAATTTGGAAATTTTCCCATTAATCTTTTTGTTCAATAACTATCATACCATTCAATTTCTGACATGTAGCCTTATCATGAGCCTGGGATATTTAATCTTAATATATGTTCAAGAACATCTAGCACTACAGGAGATACTTGAAATGCTTTTGTTGGAGATGAATTGGTTCACTATCAATGACACCAAGCATATTCAACGGGTATTTAATGTAAAATGGATTTCTAACTGAAATCATAAAATAATTGTAGCAATTTCTTTAATAGAATCATGTCATATATGAAGAATCACTTACGAACAGTGTAAATGAATCAAACGTATAGTGAATTATTCAACTAATGTAGCCCGTTTATATATTAAATGGATGTGGAAAATAGTTTAAGTTCATTACTAAATGAACGAACTTGAACAATCTTTATGCTCGTTTATCTAGGTTTGTGGACATTCGGTCTCGTGCTCGTTCATATAATACTACTTTATATACAAAGGGGGGGGGGGCTGATTTGGGAACGAATAATATGTTGGAGAACGGTGTAACTTACTTATGCAATTATAATTTACTTATGCAATTATGACTTATGAGTGCAACGTTATTTTGTTTGTTTGTTTTGCATTTATCCATGTATGTTCGTATATCTTTAAGTAATTAAACTAGTCCGTGTTTGTTTGTTTTGTTCGTTAAACTCACTTGAACAAAGACAAATAAGCTCCGTTCATGTTTGTTAAGTTCGTTCACAACCATATTTCAGATTTTCAGATGATATACATACGGGGCTGTTTGCAGGAATACAATATTAAATCTGACGGCGGCTTTCTGCAAAGACTGCAACCAAGTTTCAAGGTATTTTAGAGATAATTAATCATCTATATTAAAAGTTAAAACTAATGATGTTTAGGTTTTATCAGTACATATAAGTTGCCTGTTTGAATTACGGGTTTTATATAATCATCACGCGATGATATACAAAAATATTTTTCGATGAAAAGAAAACATGATTATTCAATTTTATAAGCATAGCAAATATAACTTTAACTCCCATTTATCTTTGTTGTTTAGTTAAGAACAATAAATAATCAAAGAACAACAGACTGAATTGCAAATTAAAGTGTGATATTTTTGTTGATTTTGGAATGTATTTATACATGGTGGAACGACAATTCGACACCCCTTCAATAGACGCAGAAATACCGATTCAACCTATTGCTATTTACAAGTTCACCTCTTCTATAAAAATAACATCTACTAACTAAATATACTTTGACACTTTGTCATATCCAACCCTATACACTTTAGCATGTGAGGGATTAATGCCCAGGGTCGTGGTCGAGGTCAGCTAACGCCGTTGTGTCATTGCATACCATCTCTCCTTCCACATCTATTGAAATATTGCAAGCGCAACTAGCAACCGTCCTAGCTACCTAATGCTTCTTGTTGAATTCAGTTTGGTTTTCGGTTGGTTCTTCATCATGGTATGGAGTCACCGGCTAAATACTCTCGAATCTTTTTGCGCTTAGAAAGCTTGACTCCATCCAAATTTAGTTTCTTTCCCTTTTGAGCCAAACTAAAGATTTGTGATTTTTGAAGGGCGCGGTCTTTAGTCAAGCTTCCCGGGAGCCCACAAACCACATCAACAAACCGCATTGCAGGGTCCCATGATCACCTGCAGTTGCATAGAATCATTCATATTCATGGATTTAGTAAATAATTAGCTTGAATTTATCAACATCTAAAACCCAAGCGATATATATATATATATATATATATATATATACCTTTGGTTGATCATCGGTCCTTACAGCGGAGGTCTATGGAAAGTGAGCGTTGAGCTTCCAGAGATCCAAATCCATAACTGATTTGGATCGTGAAGTATGACAAGAAGGCGAACCCTGCAAACATACATGTAATGCAATTCTCAGAATAAATACCTAATAAATACCTAATTAAAAATATATAGTAAACGCCCTGCTTGCGGTGCGCGCATATAATGTATATATGTGTGAACCCTCGGGTGGGCAAAAGTAAAATTGCACTAATTTTGACATTAACGTTAAAAGTGGCGGAAGGTTAATCAGGCATCATGTGGTGGCGTTGATAGCCGAAAGACAAGGGCACAGGCACCGATCAGCCGGTGTCCCGATGATTGAGTGTTATGTGCCTTATGTCCAAGGCTTGATGCAAAACTACTATCGAGCCGGGGGTCTCACCGGAAGCAGCTTCTCTATCCCTATGGGATAGAGGTAAGGCTGTCTACATCTTACCCTTCTCAGACCTTACCATAGCATTGCTATTGGTGGGATATACTTAGTACGATGATGATGATGAAAAATATATAGTAATAATATATACATATATATATATATATAGATCAATGATATTAATATATAGGCGATCAACATATATAGTACTTCAAATTCACAACAATTTAACATGCAACCATATATATATACCTTTGGTTGATCCTCTTCCGGCTTTTGATGACTTGCTTGCCACTTTCAGCGCTATGAACAATCGACATGCTGTTATCCAATGCAGCGGTAGAGATGAGACCAACCAAATATGACCCGACGTCTGACATAGATAAACGAGCTCCTAGGGTTACGGAAGCGGCTATAGAGAATTAAAAAGATATGTTGATGAATATATTATATGAAGGAAAGTAGAATTAGGGTTTGATTTATAAGAAGATAGGTTGGGTTATTTTTCATTAACCCCTCATTTTATAACTCTCTAAAGTGTCACTTTGGTTGGTGAATCTTGTGGGCTGGTACATTGTTTTTGAAAACCGCCTATTTAGTTTCAAATAGAAAAACATAATAAAATAGCTATGATTATATCATTTCATCCTAATAAAAAAGTTATATTATTTGATTTAATAATTTATTTTTACTATCTATATCCTATATAAAAAAAACTAGTATGACAGTTGAGATGTTTTCACGTTGCTCCTCACCTTTATATATTACACGGGTCAAAATTACCTCTCATTTTAAATCTATTGATTAATCACCTATTTCTTATTTATTAATACAAGAGTAGTAATTATATATGTTATTGTTCGTATCACATGTATCTCTATGACGCATTTTTGTGAGTTCAATTTAAGCACACATCCATATACATAAAGGTCGGATTACATAAGTAGAACAACGTACTTCTTTAATATGGGTATACAACTCATAGCATTATTTTATTTGTTTCGGTTATATAGTGTGTGCTAATAGATACACTTTAGCAACAATCATGAATGAAACCACGAATGCGGTCCCTCAGATTCTTCGTAGATTCTAATACTTTATTTAAGATAGCTCAAGATTCATGCTCCCGTTTTGAGAGTGATGTCGATTAATGATTGCAAATCTAGAGCTTATTGTCTTTGTTTAAATTTCAAGGTATATTTTACCATGAAGAGTAATATGTTCATGATTTGGTTTACGTTACAGTGGAAACATATCAGCATATTCAATTTGTTTTTGTTAAAAGGATCCATAATATAATAGTTAATTTAAAATATGTGTGAAAGTTAAGAGTGTGAGGTCTTTAAGTTATACATGTCAAGTTATTCAAGATATGGATAAAAAGACATCATGTATGACACTACGTGAAAAATGACCTTCGGTCACACGAAAAAAGTGTGGCCGTCGGCCATTAGCCACGCACGTCTGGTTCAGGTCATGTGTGACCAAAGCTCGCGACATCATAGGTATCATATGGCCACACACAATTTTTAGTGGCCTTATGTGGTTATTAGTGTGGCTAAAGGGTACCAACATTAGTTGCTGGCCATAAAAAAGCCTCTCCGATAAGTGTGGCAAAACGGTAGAAATGGCCACATGACTATTTAATAGGTGTGACCATTGCACATATAGAGCCACATTAATTCATGTTTCAGCCACATGAATTTTATAATAATGTGGCCAATATGGTTGTGGTAAGCGAGCATTGTGACCTATACTGTGTGGCTATAGCAAAGCAATGGCCACTAGAATTTAATAATAGTGTGACTAATTATATCATATAGACATCGGATGTTACATTAAATGTGGCTCAAAATGTTTACTTGCCACTCAAACACTCCTTTGTAGATTATAGTGTGACTATTGTCTTACCGTTTGTCAGATATAATGCTTTTTGTAATTTAAAGTGTGGCTATTGTCAAACTTTTCGTCACACATAATGATGTATTGTGTGGCTAATCATAGCATATAGACACGGGAGGTTATTGTCAATGTGGCTAAAAATGTGAACTTGCCACTCAAACACTCTTTTGTAGTTTGTGGTGTGGACATTGTCTTACCGTTTGTCACACATAATGCTTTTGTAATATAAAGTGTGGCTATTATCATACTTTTGGTCACACATAGTGACATTTCCAATGCCGTTTGATCTCGTTCCGCCGCACAAACAAAAACCAAATGATGAAAGTGTGGCCAATGGCTAGGGATGGACACACGAAAATATGTAGAGTGTGGTTATTTTATGCAATTTGGTCACACTTAGTAATTTTTTTATATGATGTTTTATATGATTTCGTCACACACACAAAAAACGAAGCAAGCATGGTGTGAGTAATGGTTATTTATAGCCACACGAATTTTTGTGTTTTTTGGTGTGGCTATGTCACACTTTTAGCCACACATAATTTTTTATCTCCATCAACTTGCTATCATTTCGTCACACAACAATGTTTGTGCTGTGGCTAATGGTCATTTATAGACTCGAATTTTTGTAATTTGAAGTGTTGCTATTGTCTTACTTTTGGCCACACCTATTTAATGTGTTTCTATGTGGTCAATACTGTGTAATTAGGCAATATATAATTATTTTTATTTTTTTGTGCAGCAATATAAAACAGCTGTAAACAAGCATGACAAAACAAAATAAGAAACAAATTATATTAACAATAATATTCACTTAAGCAAATCTATACATCTTTTTGTAAGATATATGCAAAATAAGCTATACCTATATATATACAAAATAACGACTACCCATATACTAGCTAAGACGTCAGTTTTCTTGGCACTGCTCCTTGTCTTCTGTTTGGTCACCATGTATATCGTTGTGTACTTTACCTTTGGCTTCTTGCCAGCTCTGTCTGGTTTTTTTGAGGATGGGAGCGGTGGTAGCTAGAACAATAGAATATGAAAAACAAATATGTATAATTAATGTCATATTTTGTAATTGAATAGAACAAAATAGGAACAAACCTCCTTGTCACAAAAGATATGTTTTTTTGTGATATTTTGTAATTGAATAGAACAAAATAGGAACAAACCTCCTTGTTATAAAAGATATGCTCTCTTGTGATATTTTGTAATTGAATATAACAAAACATGAACAAATCTCCGTGTCAAAAAAGATATGCTCTCTTGTGATATTTGCACTTGAATAGAAATAAAAGGGAACAAACCTTCTGGTCACATAAGATTAGGTATTCTGGCCAAGCAACAAAAGTACCAGTTGCGTCAAGAACAGTCATAATTTCACCTGACTCACACGAAATAATTGCATGTTCCTTTATGGCTTCATCAATACTAATTTTATTGCAACCCTCTGGGATTGCTTTTCATGCAACTTTTGTGGAACCAGTGACCAAATGAATTCTACCATGTGCCACCTTTTTACGCTTGTCATTCAGACACAAACGACACTCATACACTTATAAACAAGCATGGGAAATTAAGATGGCTTAGTTGAAGTCAATATATAAGTACATATCCATGGATATGCCATGATGGTGGGAAAACAATGTTTCGCGCAGTACATACCTTTATTTCAGGAGGTGGGGAAGCTTCATCCGTAGATACATGTAAGGCCCTGTTACCGGTGCCTCACTTTAACGTTGGATTTACTCATAAACGCGGTTCTAAATATCAGAGTTAATAAAAACTTTCGCGAAATAACATAAAAGTCAACCATTCATTACAACATCCGTAACGTGTCTTTCAAAAACATAACATAAAACATAGCATTTCAAACATCACGACAATCTCCGAATGCCAGCCTCTTCGGATCCTGCCATGTGTCTTCCTCAAGCCAACTGCCTCAGTCGATTAGCCTGCGTGCAAACTAAAAGTCAGCTACGCTGAGTGGGTTCTAGTTAATCATACAACATACAAAACATTCACATACTAGCATATCACCTGGAGGTACATACCTTCATATCTTCTTACACACTTACTTACATACGCACTTTCATTCTTTCTATTACTAGCCATATCACTAGCTTATTTGTAATTAATTCATTTTTTTCTAAGTTCAGGGACCATTCTGTCCTTCTGTTAAACTTCTAATTCGTTACTTTGGTCCTAGCGAATTGGACTTTCTAATTCGTTATCTCTGTTAACGAATGGTCTTAACGAATCAAGGGTAATTCGTTACCCTTTTCCCTTAACGAATCGGATAAAGAATCAAGCCTAGTTCGTTAGGCTTCCTTATGCGAATCAGCTAAAGAATCACCTTAAGTTCCCCTAGCGAATCAGCTAAAGAATCACCCTCCGATTCGCTAAGTTCCCATAGCGAATCAGCTAAAGAATCACCCTCTGATTCGCTAAGTTCCCATAGGGAACTAGGGTTAGGTCAGGGAATGTCAGAACATTCCCTGACACCTCTATCCTCATATTAACTTTTCCGGCGCTGCCTTTCCGGCGCCATCATTGCCGGAAAGCCGCCGGAAATACGCAAACTCACCGGAAAAACGAGTTTTAACTCGTTTTTCACCGTTTTTCGCCCCGTTCGATCCAGATCTGAGCTAGGGTGATCCCTAAGCTCATCATAGGTTCGGTTTATACCCGATTCCACCCGGATCTCATGATTTAAACGGTTTAACGGTGTAGGCTCGTTGTTTCGCAACTATATCTAACGGGTTAAGCTCATACAATATTAAACTATCGTTACCTCGGGTCGGTGTTCGGTTTCCTTCTTGATTTCGGCTAGAGATAAGGAAGAACTAGAGAGAAATATTAAGTGTGTGTTTTGGTGGTGTATGGAATATGTGAGAATGAGGATTAAATGGTGATTAATGGTATTTATATTTAGGGATCATGGGCTCAAGCCCATGGACTCTCCTTCCTTCTTTCATAACCCAAGTCCATAACCCATACCCATTTACCCAACACTAGCCCAACTCATAACAGCTCATTTTTCGTTTATTAACTGAAATCAGGAAACGGGATGTTACAATACATCACCTTTTCTTTTACGGCTTCTCCGTTTTACTTAAAAACCATTCAATAAATCAGCTTATTGATGGAAATCAATCAACAATTAAATGGAAAACTCATAACAAAAAATATGAAACTGTCAAATACTGTTGGTTTTTTGGAGCCGTTACTATCCGGAGTGTGGTGTAGTTGTGTTGATGTTTGGCCAACATTTTTCTCTACAGGCTTCATTGGTAATATAAAAGAAACTGGAATTGTTAGACTTATTAGGTAATAAAATATAAACTGAAATTGACAAATACTTACTGATGCCGCGCTCTGGGGATCGATGTCACACCCCGACCAAAGGCGGAACATGTCGGGGCGTAACGTATTGATTGGACAGTAGCTCGAAAGACACTAATTAAAGTGACAATAATTATTTAATTCATTAATATCAAAGCAAGTACACAAATTCAATAAACAGAATAATTACATCATATTTATTGTTTGAATAAATAACCTATGGTAAAACTAATATTTTCAATCTTGATCAATTTAAATTACTTGTACCTGTAGCATGTATAAAAATAGAGTTTGTCAACACGAATGTTGGTGAGAATACATAAGTTTTAGTTGAGATACATATATAGATAAAAACCACAATTCATATGTAAATGATGAGTTTACTATTTCGATGAAAATGTAAACAACTAAATAGATGTGGACCCGTTCTTATTGATACGAAATCAATGTACCTGGGTAAATGTATGATCATACTAGATGAGGATAGATGAGGATGAGATACCAATCACCAAACATAAAATAAATAATTAATCACATAGAGCATTATCATAGAGCATGCAATAGTCACACATAAACATACATTGAATTGCGTTTTGAATAAATGTGGAAATAAAAATGGGTAATGTAAATAGGGTATACATGCCACCCCCAAAACTTAAAAGATGAAAAAAGGGGATATGTAAACTCACCGGATAAGTTATAAATGGCCCGCACGAAAAGTTCTTAAGATTGTCTAGGTGAAGGCTTAAATGGCGAAGCGCAAATACCAAGAGAGAAAATCCTTGCTCGAGAAGTAAACGTTGTGGGAACCTACGATAATCATGGTTGTTTGGAATTTAATTCCTTTTTGAACAACGGTTAAATGAAATAATATTTTATGATTTATTCGTTAAAGTATTTTTAGTAACTATAAAATGTTTATCGCATTTCAAACAGTTTATAATCTCAATAACTTATAAAGATATAAATGAATTAAACATAATTTTTCAAAAGGCTTTTTAAAACTGAAAATAAATTATATAAATAATACAAACATATCTAAGAGTGTGAAAAAAAAACCAAAGAGAAGATTTTTGGTTCAAATCGTATAATCTTTTGGCAGTGAGTTCGTCTCTATTTTTATTATTTCAAAACCAACAACCCTTTATATAATAATAATAATAATAATAATAATAATAATAATAATAGAAAATTCCGTAAGACATGTAAACTAATAAACTAATTACTTTGCGTTTACATATATATTATATAAAAAAAACGAGTTTACTAATATTATTGCATCTCGTTAGCAGTAAAAAAATAAAGAAATTAAAAGTGTTTAATAGTTCTAAATGGAGACATGGGTTGTATACTACTCTATAAACAAAATAAATAGTGAATCGGTCGTCTTCATCATTAAAGTTCTTTTGTTAAAATTTTATATCCAAGGTTATAGTTAAATAAACAGTTTGTTCGTGAGCATAAGGTCTTTAATTTGCTAGATCAAAACGAAACTATTGGTACAAGACTAACCTTCTTTGTTACTTAAATAAGCGGTGGAGGGGTTCGTCAGAGTTCGAACGCGGCGGTGACGACGAACGACTAATCACTAACAGGGAGAGATGTAGGGTGAAGGGGACCGATTGGCGAGTGAAGTGTGTCAAATATGAGCAAGGTCGCCTCAATTTATAGGATTTACAGACGTGTCTTCTATTTATAGAAAATCCTGTAACTTTCGACGGCATTAAATTAGTGTTAAAAGCATGAAACCAACTTCTAAAAATGGTGGTGTAATGATCGATGAACGATTACGAGTCAAATAGTATATTCGACTAATCATTTCGACCCTATATAGTGAGTTTAATTATCACCGGAAATTACGTGACGGAGCCGGAATGTTTGCTGTAAAAAGAAACGTAATGTATGGTCATGAGGATGGTGATAGAATAAAGTTTCACAAAGCCCCCTTAACCTTTGAATTGTTCTACACTTAACTTTTAAATTTTTAATTGCCAAAATCATATTTTCTTTTATAAATCTTTTATAAAAACTATAAATTCATTTTAAACAAGTGTGAAATTCTCCTCCCTAGATTAATAGTGTAACTGAATATATATATATATATATATATATATATATATCAATATTCCCATAAACATTTAAATGAAATTTATATGTATGAAATAAAACTATGCATGATAATAACATAAAATTCCAACGCTTCATAAAAGACAAGTTTCAATTACACCAAAATATAAAGTGTATCGGGTTTTTCGGGTTCAAATTGACGAATGTTACAGTATTTACAACTTTTTAGAAATTTCGTCCCGAAATTAAAGAAAAAACATAAAAGAAAGAAGGGAAGTAAGAGTCTAAGAAAGAAAATGAATTTTTTTTTATATAAATATAACGCAGAACTTCGAATGACCCGAATAACGCTACAAATAGAAGATATGTTAAGGACACTTATATAGGATGTACTGGCGGCGTATCCACCATACCCTTATCACACCGACATTTGTATCGTTACCCAAAATCACCCTCAGTTCTAAGTTATGACACACAACCGTATTCACTATGAGTTCCATGCGAGGATTTCGATAATTAAGCGTGCACTCAATTATTTAGATCGTCGCATGATGCACATAGTTCGTCCCGTTGTGCGGGTTTGAAAACAAGGGTAAAAGAAAAACCTTTTTTTTAATCGATATCATTTTATCACGAGCAATGAACTAAAAATTGAATGAAAATTGATGAACATAATTAACTAGTAAAATAATTCAAAAGAAAAAAAAATGACAAGATTGCTGAAGTTAACCATCGAGAGTAATAAAATGAAATAAATAGATAGAGGAAAATCTTGAAATTATATAAGTAACTTACATATGATGTAAAGAAAATACTTGAGATGACGACAAAATTCACGTAATAATAAATAGGTTCACACAACAAACGAATCACATGACTTATGAATATAATAATAGATAAGGTTTGAAACCTAGATTATAAAATCAATAGGATGAGGTAAGAATATTGTGAGCATGTGGGGAGTTTGGAGGTTTGGGTATCCATGTGTAAAAAAAATAATAATAATAAAAATATCGAAATAAGATTTGTACATGCAATTCCTATTAGATAACTATGTACAACACATGTTCATAGTCCCAATTTCCAAACGTTTGTAGGAAATCGATCATAGGTAGTTTATGATACAAATACGGTACTATTAGATAACTATGCACATCACCATGAACATAGTCCCGGTAAATAACCGGTCATAGACCACTTAAATCATGATAATAAATTGTGTAATAGTAGATAGTGCAAAACGACAAGATAGGAATAAATGAGAGACCGAATGCCATTATAAATAACCAAAATTCTCATTCATAACAAAACTGAAGATTTAATGAAGTCAATACATTAGATTTAATTGAAAAGGATTAAATAAAAGAAACGTCTTTTGCGTAGCATGTCTTCATAAAAGGGTTAGGCTTAGACTTGAGAACTATTGATGTAACACGCATGTCCTTGAGTAGCTTGGTCACTTGAGGTTGATTGGTTGATTGGGGTTTGGTTGACTTGAATTGGTTGAATGGGTTGGGCTTGAATTGCTTGGATGGGTTGAGCTTGGATTGGTTGAAGTTGATTTACTTGGGCTTGGTAAGCTTGATATTGAGCGGTTTAGGTTGGGTAGGATTGAATTTGGTTCATGTGTGCGAGTCTTGGGCAGGCATTGCGATAATGGTAAGGATTTCCACAATTGTAGTAAGCTCTCATAGTTGAGGGTGATTGAGTAAAAGGTTGAGCATAAGGTAAGGGTTGGGTAAAAGGTGAGGTAAATGGTTGCATCATGAGTTGGTTGCGTTCACGACATGTGGTAAGGAAGTGACCAAAGCGGTTGCAATGGGTGCATTGTCGGCACTTGAGGTTAGGCGAATGGTGAAAGTTACACGTATCACATAATGGGTGGGGTCCTGTGTAGGGCTTCTTGGTGGGTTGGGCTTGCGATTAGGCCAAGACATAGTTTTGAGAATTGGACTTTCTTTTATTGTTGCGGTAGTGGGGAGTGTTGTTGTTGTTGTGCTTGAAAGATTCGAGCTTAGAAGACTCGGGTTTGGGAGATTCGGGCTTAGGTTCTTTAGTGGGCTCGGATGCAGGCTTATCATTGGGCTTCTTGGAATTTTTCCGCGTCAAGGTACCGACCTTGACGTGGTTTTCAGTGAGGGTACCGGCTAAGGTGATGGCATCATGGAGTGTTTGAGGGTCACGACTTAGGACGGAATCTTGGATTTGCATAGGCAAACCCAAGATGTACTTGTCGATTGAACGTTCAAGAGGAGTGACCATGTGAGGGATGAGAAGGCTCAGTTCATGTAACGGATCGTTGTAGATGGCGTCATTTCCACTTTCTTGTTTCAAATTCCAAAAATCCTTTTCCAACTTCCGAAGCTCATGTTTCGGGCAAAACTTCTTGAGCATGAGTTTCTTGAGGTCATCCCATGGCAAGGCCATGGCAACCTCAGCGCCAAGCGTGCGCTTCTTACCATTCCACCAATTGAGGGCATTCTTCTTGAGCATGCTCGAGGCGTATGTGGTTTTCTTGTCCTCGGGACATTCACAATGGAGGAATATGCTATCCATTTCTTTGGACCATTGGAGGAGAATGGTAGCACCGTCGATACCGAAGTATTTGGGCGGGTTGGCACTCTTGAATTGTTTGAGGGGTAAGCAATTGGGTTCGGAGTTGTGGATGATGAAGAAGCATTCACAGTTTGCAATTGAGAGATGATCGTTGGGAGGGCTTCCACGATGCCTTTAGCAATGCGGGACGACATGCTACGACGGTTACGGTTGATGAGGCGGGAAGAAGATATGCTACAATGACGACACGTGAAAAACTTATTATGACTTTGGAAAGAGAAAAATTGTATAACTTGTGAAATTTCGAGTTTTGTGAAAATTCACGAGAATACTAAATAAAATTTTAATAACTTTAACTTAGGGTATTGATGAAATTGATAATTTGAGAAAAAAAAAGTTTCATTCTTAACAAAATAACAAAAATCTCATTGTTGATTTAAGAGTGTTATCATCACATGACCACGCTTGATACAATGAGGGTAACAGATTCGGGTACGTTTGGTGTGATATGCTTTGGTCTAATAAGTTCCACACCCTTACCGAACACTCCAGGAAGGAAACCAGGTCTCGCGGTTGATTGAGATTTATGCGCATTGCACTTCCTTAGGCTCGCAAGCCTTGGTGTCAAGGGTTCGGTAAACAAGTGCATCCCTCTTACAGTTACTACATATCCATCCACCTCAAGGAGAGGGGAGTAAAAAGGCGGGATTTCTTAAGGAATTTCCCTTTTTTTTAAAGTCGTCCCAAAGTTTTGCAAACAATTTTGAGAGTGAGGCATAGCCTCGGATTAAGTGTGATTTTGTGTACAAGAATAATATTAAATCATTAAATAATATTTAAGCTACTGCAATCAATAATATAATTCAGGGTGCAAACACGTAAAGGCATATCACGTATAAGGACCCTAAGCATGCTACTAGGCCATTATATCTAACCACCTATCTTATAGCCTTCGGCTCTGATACCAATCCGTTACGCCCCGACATGTTCCGCCTTTGGTCGGGGTGGGTGTGACAATCGACTACCGTTTGGTCAACATTTTTGTCCACGGACTTGGCCTGCAATTCGGTAATAGAAAATGAGCACACTCACATTGGAAACGAATTATAAAAAGTACCGAAATTGTCAAATACTTACTAATGTTGCGCTCTAGGGAGTGAGTACCGTTTGGACAACTATTTTATCCATAGACTTGGCCTACAATTAACTTACGCAAAATCAGCACACTCACATGAAAAGTTAATTATTAAATAAAAATGAATCAAACTGTCAAATGCTTACCTAAGGAGCGGATTTAATTTTGAAAAAAGGTTTTACCGGTTCGTCGGACCGCAAACTGCCAAATCTGACCGGGTTTTAAAAAACGGGGTGTGTGTGCGAACCGCACTGATATACCTAGTGGGTCCCGGTCGGACCGGTCCGGGTTTCAAAAAACCGGTTATAACAGGTGGAGCACAATCTGATGAGTAAAAAATGAACAAACTTCATTACCACAAATACATCTTTGTTAAGCATCGTACAACAAAATCAACCAAGTGTACAACAACTAAAGCTTAATAAAGTTGTTATTTGATATATACTAGTCATTAGGTCTGCGCCTTGCGCAGGCTTTAGTTTACGATTTAGTGAGGAACTGACAGGAGCACGCATGAGAGTTTAGTTGGCTTAACTGACCTATGTATGGTGGGTTAATCTTGAACACATAATGTGTATTACAAATGAAAGTGTCACAAACATGTTTAATTGACTTCACACTGTTTGTACATACATGTTTATGTCATTGTACTTAATTTAAAGGTTTATGTACTCCGCAAGGGAAGCCTTTGTTCTTCGTTTACATCTTGACTCCGCCTTCACGCTATAAGCCGGTTATTGTTTCGGTCACGTCTCCCTGTTTAAAATGCAATATTAAATTAGGTAATAAACAATTGCAATTGTTTATGCTAATACATGTTAACTTTTATATAGCACCTAGTCAACACTGCACTAAAGTTGGTTACCTTTTTCTGCTTGCTTTTTGCAGTTGGTGGATTTGTAAGCATAAGTTAAAGACATAGCAAGCCTTTGTATTAAACAAAATGGTGCACATTTCAAGTTCAGGAATTGTATAAATGGTTTCTGATATTGTTCCAAAAGGAGGTATTCAATATGGTATGTTTATATACATTATCAAATATACATTATCGAATAGTTAGGGAAAATATAAGGCCAAAACCAAAAACAAAATGAAAAGTCCATTCTAGTAAACGTTATTGAAGACTTAGATATGTTTTTGGATGGTAAGTCACTGTGTATGTTCATGAATCTTGATGTATTAATGTTAACTTTTAAGCTAAGAGTATTTATTCTAACTTTCATAATATGTGTTTTGGTTTCTTCAGTTCCTCACAATGTTGGGTATTGTTTGAGAAGTTTTGAAATCTAAGTTGAAGCACATTCATGTGCCAAGTGGTATTATTTTTTTAAGTTTTTTTACATATCTGCAATTTGCAATTACAATCACTGTTAGTGTTGCTATTTAAATGTTGTGTAATTTCAGTTGATGACGTGTTAATTTGTGTAAGACATCAATGAGCCATCGTATATTGTTTGTACTATGCAAACAGAACTCTTTAGTCCCAATATCAGGGTGAGTACGTTAGTTGTTATCGATTCTTAACTTGTTGTGTGTTGTTGTTTGGGATATGCTTAGTTAGTTGTACATTCAATTTTTGTGATGCATGTATTTACATAATATGCAATGACGTGGGTAATATAACGTGCACGTAAAAAATAGATATGATGAAGTTACTCTTCGATTCCGGACTTATTAGTAATCACACATCAGTTTTTACCCAAATTATATGGTATATCTCAATCCCCAATTCACCAATCAATAGCTCAAATCCTTAAATTTTGTTTTAGAATCTATTCAAATCTATACTATCTATTATAACATAATTGCAGTCTCAAATCATCATACATTAACTCATATATACATAAACTAGGTTATTAACCCGTGTACAACACGGGTGGAAATATTGATATTTTCAAACAAACACATGTCATTTGAAAGGACAACACAAGTTGTTATATGTTATTCGGGACGACAACGTACTTAAAGTTGTAAATATTGGTACGAAAACAAATGATTGTGAAACACGAAGATAAACCCAAATAACATCAAATTACAATATTTGAAAACATAATCAAAGGTTAAAAATGTAAAATTTATAAGCTACAAAAAAGACTTCCTTATAAACCATATTTATTCTTTATTTGTAACTTTGTCTTCATTGTTTAATATAAGAATTTTAATACCACTCTTCGCTCTTGATAAAGCTATATAGAGTTGTCTATGTGTAAACAACGGGTCTTTGAAATATATGTCAACTTTTGCTAGAGATTGACCTTGACCTTTGTTAATTTTCACTGCAAAACAGACTACAACTGAAAAAAACTACTTTCTCTTCAATTTAAATGAAAGTTTCTTATCTGAAGGTGTTAGACCACAACGAATTATATAAGTGCAATAACCAGTACTAGTACCTGAAATAACTTTTACTTCAACAAAACGCCTACCCAAATTAATTACTCGCAATTTAGTTTCATTACACAAACCGTTATTCTAATCCATAACATTATTGGCACACCGACTTTTAAAACCAATCTATGTGTCAAAATAATTTCGGTCTTTTTGATTTTATTTAGCATAATGTGTTTATGAAAGTTTTAGTTCAAATTAAAATATAAAAAAATAATTGGTATGATCTTACTTAAAAACCAAAAAACTGTTTTTTATATAGACCACAACTAAATTTGTGAATTTTGTTGCTAAGTTTGGAAACAATATAAATTGAGTAAACCAAATATAAGTAAAAAAAATGAAGAAATATCTTTGCATCTCTAATTAACATAATTGATTCGTATACACATCTTAATTAAAACACATATTTTAATTGGTTTTAAGAAAATAAAACAGTATTGGATAACTGAAAATTATGTTCCGTATAATTTCTAAAAAAGAAAATAGAAAAAAGAAATGTGTAAACATACATTCAATGTTATTAAAACTTTGTTTATCAAAAAGGTATAATGTAGTTAATAATAAATATATTAAAAATCGTTTATAATTTCCTGTTACAAGTGCCTAATTTTTAGTTAATAACATATTAATTTTTATTTACTATATTTTAGTTAATAAAAAAATTATATTAATACAATATAGTGTATTAACACGTTTAAAATAAAATGTTACCGTTCAAAATGCTAATAAATAGTTCTCTTGACGTTGAAGCTGCACGTTTAAAAAATGCATTCTTAAAAAACATTTAAAGGGTAACTAAAAAAATATTAAAATGACTAACCGTTTGAATAACTCCTCTTATTGGAAGACGTTGATTGACCCCAAAATTCCGTTTTCTTTAACTTTGAACAAATCTATAATATAATATGGTTAGCATATGAAAACGATGAACAACATAAATATAAAAACAGAATTTTATAGAGCGTGATGTTTCAATTTTGCTGACTTAATAAAGGATTATAATACATAAAACAAAAAAAATTAGAAAACTGGGAAACCAAATACGTACTATTAACTTTAGTGACAATTGTAGGTTATTTATGTTTGGTGTTCATAAAGATATTAAAGACATGGAAATTAAAAATATTACATAGGAAACAACAATAACACAACTTACTCTACTGGATATGTAGACTATCGGCTAACTTGAATCGACATAAATGATCAGAAATTCATTTATGTAAAAGTATCTAACCCACCAATATATTTCTAGAATAGTAGCCCATGTTAGACATGGGTTGAAAACATATAAACAACCATACAATTTCATAACTAACATTTTAAACCAACACAAATAGTTAACATAAGTTTGTAACCAAAATATTAAGCATTTAACTTGTGTACATAAAAAGTTAATACTTACACAAACTTACTATACACCTAAATTAAAAAACCAAACGAAGACATTAACATGTTATAATTATATTAGCCCACCATCAACTTTTTTGACATTTCACAAAAAAAAATCATTTAGCTTCACAATCTAAAAAACAAAATAAACCATAGCAGCCTGATTAAATATACAATTAAAGTCTTAGGGTATTATGAGTTTAATTTCAACATTAATAAATAAATAAAGGTATATTTTATTATAAATTATTTTGTAATTAAACATTTTTTTTATTTCGATTCAAAGACTCTTTAGTAAAATGTAGTAAGTTAAATCGAAACAATAAAGTTTTATTCTACTAATTTCACTAATTAAGTATAATTAAAATAATATATAAATAATTAAAATTAAACCGGTTAATTTTAATTTTATTATATAGAGGTCATTCCCTATTTAAAATTTAATTAAAGTGACCGCAATCTGCAGTAAATTATGTTTCAAACTTTTTAACATCATAATTTTATTTAATATCAATTTCATTATATAATTCTTTTTTCAATTGTATACATTAATCTTGATATTTATTCCTAATTAAAAATTGGTTAAATATAAAAGATGAAAAGTTTGATGACATTGAATACTATTAAGAACTACAAAAGATTGTTGCAAAAGTTGTCAATTTCGGTTTGTAAAAATAGAAATAAATAAATGTAAATATTATTATAAAAAACTTTACATTTTTCTTGAAAATTCAGTAACTAAACAATATACTATTGATTTTTTTAATTATCATGAAATTATTGTCAACACTTTAGCATCATTACCTAATTTAACAATAAATTCATTAGATAATTTTTTTTTAATTTTATACATTAATCTTGACATTTATGCCTAATTAAAAATTGGTCAAATATAAAAAATGGAAAGTTTTTATTTTCTATTTAGTTTATTAGTTTATTTTTTAATTTGGCCGGAACAATTTAGACGAATCGGCAATTCTTGACATTTATGCCTAATTAAAAATTGGTCAAATATAAAAGATGTAAAGTTTATTAAGATCGAAGAATATTAAAACTAAAAAAGAGTGATCAAACTCGGTTCTTAAAAACAAAAATAAATTAATGTATAAATTACTGGAATGCATCATTAAAATTAAAGATGATGAATATTTTAAAATAAATAAGCAACTATAGTAAATATCTAAGATTTTTTAAATGTAAATTTGAAATAAGTAATACACCACATATTATAAATTAATGAGTTTTTAATACAAAACTTATTAACTTTTGAGTATAATCAAAAGCAAATTATTTAAAATTTCCAGCTACATTAAATTTGTCATTTATGCTAATTAAAATTTGGTCAAATGTAAAAGAAGGAAAGTTTGTTGAGATTGAATACTACTAAAAACTACAAAAGATTGTTGCAATAGTAGTCAGCTTTTAATTTTAAAAACAAAAATAAATAATTGTAAATATTATTATAAAAAAACGTTCCATCTTTGTGGAAGTTCAATAACTAATTGTTAAAACTTTCAAGATAAGATTCAAAAACTTTAACACAGAAAATAAAGATTGTTATTTATATAAAAATGAATTAATTTACATGAATTGTTTAAGCTACATAAAATAAAAAATGATAGAAAATTAACAACTAAAATACATTCGTAATGACCAAAATAAACATAATCAACCTAATCTCCATCAAATTCTTTTTCCATGCAATTAGCCAATCTACCAAGTTGGGCGGCCATAAATTGAAATTACTAAAAATAAATTAATGTTAGATACACTGAACAATTAAAAAAATTAGTAAGAATTATCAATGGATGTAATCGGAATAATTATCATAATAATTTCGATAAGGAAATAAATCAACAATATATTCGCATATCTCAAAACCTTCAACATGTCTACCGAATCTTGGAAGGAGCAGGTGGAACTTTGGTGACCTAGTCCTACCATGACTAGAGTTAGTCTCCTAATGGTCCTTAAACTGTAAATATAAATAAAGGGAGCTCTCAACATATAAAAATAAAACTGTAAATATGAATTTCAAGAAATCTTACATCAATCAGAACACACATTTGGTGAACAGGTCCTACCATGGTTCGAGCTAGTCTCCGAATGGTCCTCAAACTTCATGATCTGACCTACCTAAGTGGCAACAAGATGTGTGCAACATATAAGATGAACTGCAAATAATACCAGCAATTCAAATAATTAAGTTTCATTCAAGGTACACCAACAATAAGAATAAAAGAAATATATTTAAGTAGAACTGACAATACGAAAATTTTAGCATGAATCATTCACCTAACCGGTTTGCGTACATCCAATTCTCAAGCTAACATGCTTGCATAACAACCAAAATACCAAATAAGGACAACATAATTAAATTAATATGTGAAATTCACTTACAAACAGTAACAAACGATTGACATTTGAAAACAAAGTCATAGTTGTAAGTTATAACAGCTTCAGAAGAGTGAAATGATGATATAAACAAATGAATATGAAATACTGAATTTATAGAAATGATTGTTGAAATGGTTTTCGAAGAATAAGATAAGGTCAAAATTGAAATTTTAAAAAATAGACATCTAACACTTGAGGGTTTGACAATAGTTATTACACGGTTTTTATTTATAGATGATTTAGATTATACATTTAGTAAGGATATGAATTGATTATGTTGTTAGTTTTGGTCTAAATTTGAATATTAAAATTGAACATTCATTGTGTTAGTTTCGGTTTAATTTGAAATTAAATTTTGAATATTAAAATTGTCGGTTTTAGCTAAAAGTTAGTTTATAGATGATTTAAATATCTTAGTATGTGAATTAATTGTGAGTTATTGATTAATTTAATTGATTTTTGAATTATTTAATTGTTAAGAAAATCATATAAGTGATTGTTATATATGGAAACAATAGAGTTTGTTCAATAAACTCAATTGTTTTAATATATATATATATATAGATATAGATGTTAGTTAAAATTTATAAAATATGATAGTTAATAAAGGGGCATTTATGTCATCACAGAAGCCTACCCGAACCTGTTGTGTCAACCCAATTTCATTATCCCATTCGCCTACCCGTTACCCAAATAAGCCTGACCAACCCTACCCGCATGACCTGAAGCCCGATGACGTTAGCAGATAAACACGAATATGAAAGCCAAAAGAAGACCCTGAAATTAAGGTAATTATTATTCATATATGACTTTTGTGCATATCAAGATACCAAACTCAAATTCTGATACTAAACACAAAACTTTTAAACTGAAGCTTCAAATTACCTTTTAAAATCGAGCGAACAACCACCAAATGCAATCGCACAAAGCAAGTCCAATCGCAACCCAAAACAAAGGCATAGATGAGGATGATGAGTCATGGCTCATAGATAAAACACAAACAATAATGATGATATGTTAATACCTTTACGACATGAAGCCAAAGAGTTACAAAGCTAATCATAAGGGGGTTTTACCGGATGATCTTATTGGTGATGGTCCGGTCTAATTAGGGCTCCGATGTGGCTTGCTAGACATGTATGTAGAAGGAAACAAAATCAAGTTAAAGCATAAGGTAGAAAAGATGAAAACGACCAATCGTAGCCCTATTCGATGAAGACGAAAGCAGATGAACATGATGATGATTATGTTGGTGCTTTGATAGGCTTACGATGAAAAAGAGTGTGATACAGTCAGTGGTGGGAGGGAAGAAGCAGCGTGGTACACGTGCACAGGAAGGTAGATACGTGGAGTAAATGTAAAAGATGAGCAGAAAATCAACCCTCTAAGCACAATGTACAAATATTTAAGCATGAAGACCAAGAAACACTAACTTTTTGAGAAGGCACCGACCTTATCATTTAATATATATATATATATATAGTAATAAGAATTAAGTGTCATTTTAGTACTTGTGTGTAACATTCTATTTTGTCGATAAAAATAAAGTATTTGAAATCTATATTTCAAATTTATTAGACGAGTAAGTAACATGTTAAATGACCCGTTGAGATATAAGGCGTTAAAATAAGCATTCGGTGGTACCTAATTTCATTTAAATTATAAAATATATATTTAATTATAATATTTAATATTGTTTCTACAAAGCTCTCGTAGCTTTAATAATAATAATAATAATAATAATAATAATAATAATAATATAATAATAATAATAATAATTAGCCGGTTCTAACATATATTGGGGGAAGGGTTCGACAACAATAAATTAGCCGGTTGTCGTTCACACTCAAGTTACTAATTACACAAAGAGGTAAGTACCAACGGACCATAATCATGTCATTTTTACAAACGTTTTATATATGTTTATTTTGATATGCATATATATGATTATTTGAGAAATGATTGTGGGTCCAAGTATGTGAATTAATGTGTGGCTTAAAAAGAGGCTATAGTTTTAAAATAAATATGGTGGTGTGCGTCTAATAAAAATATGGGTTACGAGTCCCGAGGGTTTCGGTAGTTGAAACTCCAAAATTTTAATACTATATTTAAAAGATTTCGGGAGTTAAAATCTTAAGGGGGTTCGGGTGTTGAACCCCAAATATAAAAGGAGAGTTAATAACCCTTATGGGTTAAAAATGAACTCATAAGGAATTCGGGTGTTGAATTCCCAAAGAATAAGAGGAGTAAAGTTAAGAATTTCGGGTGATGAAATCCCAAGGAATTCAGGTGTTGAATTCCCAAAGAATATTGTGGAGTAAATATAAGGATTTCGGGTGTTGAAATCCCAAGGAATTTGGTTGTTAAATTCTAGATGAAAATAAAACATATTTTTATAAAATGGTGTACTTACTTAGCGAAAGCTAATAAAAATATGTTTTAAAATGTTTCCAGGAAAAGCACCCCTAGATGGTTGAAGCTTCATGGACGGACTGGACTGACAAGAAAACCCTACTAGTATATAAAAGTTTGTATAATAAAGTTTGTTTTAAACATATATGTTTTCTTGTACAATATACAAATCTATAAAATAAAACGTCACCATGAGTGACATATTTTGGATGTAAACTGGGACCTACTCTGATGTGTATTTAGTAAAAGTATTATATAAAAAAAAAGTTAGGGTGTTTCACTGTGGTTTGATCAACTACGCAACTTTAGTACCGATTTTGAATTTAGTGCAAATGACTATCTCAGTTTTCAAAAACTTGCAATTTTAGTACTTTTTTTAACCCGTCAATTTTCATCCGTTAAGTCAGGGATAAAATGGTAACCTCATTTATTATATTTGTTTCTCTTTTCTTTTAACATCGTTTCCCCTTTTTAATTAATAAAACCCTAAATTCCCTAACACATTCTTCTTCAAATTTCCCATACCAATCTGATCCTTCAAGCATTTGAGGAACAAGAGCAATCTAGTCCTTCAATAAAAACCATAAACACGATCAAATATGGCTGAGATGTGGGTTGTTCGACAAGAATCGTTTGAGTTTGAAACGGCTTTGGAATACGGTTAGTTCGGTCAAATCATTGTTCAATCATCCTCTTGTTTAATCTTCTTCTTTGATCCTAATATGCTATTTTACTTAAAATTTCAGCAAATAACCCCTACACTTGACCATGGTGGCAAGTTTAACAATGGTCCAGGAGGCAGAAGATATGATTTTGGTCATGTTGGTTTATGTGATTATTATGAAGAATATGGTATATGAACTAGGTTATTTAAAAGAACACAACACCATGATCGATTTGAGGAATTAGGATTTGCTTGGATTTGGTAATTTAGGGTTTTAAAGATATGAAAAGAGGGAAGAGGTTAATCAACGAGGAGAGAGAAAATGAGGGAAAAAAGAAAAAAAATCAAATTACTCAAATACCCCTGATTTAAATAGTGAAATTACCATATGCCTCCGACTTAACGGAGGAAAATTGACGAGGTTAAAAAAAGTAGTAAAATTGCAAGTTTTTGGAAACTGAAGTAGCCATTTGCACTAAATTCAAAATCGGTATTAAGTTGCGTAGTTGATCAAACTACAAGTACTAAAATAACATTTAACTCATATATAATAATCATATAATCATAACTATCATTTACATCACCTATTGATGAGTTTCCTTCTGAGTGTAGAATGAAGATGATTGGGTGGGTAAGTGACCCATTAATGATAAAATTATTTGTTAAAAAAGAAACATAATTTACTTAGGTCTATGGTAACCTTCTAAATGAAACTAGGGCTTTTCAAAAAGCTCGCGGCTCGAAGCTTGCTCGATAAAATTTTGAAGAAACTAGCTAAAAAAAATTGATTAGTAACAACCTAAGCTAATTGAATCATTTTTCTAATCAAACCAAACTCGTCCCAAGCTTAGTTCGAGTCATGGGTCAGCTCGTTAGATGGTTTAACTTGAAAATACAACCATTGTTTATTTGCTCTAACCTCACCTCAATAAGGGGTTTTTAGTTTTTACAAATCGAACAGAATACACTCTTGATGCTCTGTGACACAACAATTAACTGTATATTGGCGTCAATCAAATCAAAGCATACGGCGGTGAATAATAATGGCGAGTGACGAAGAGGATTTCGTGTTCATCGGAACACCAATCGAGCGGGAAGAAGATACAATCAGCCGCAAGAAGAAATCAATCGCAGAAGCTTCTGGTCAGCTACGAACCCTAGCTCCTTGGAAACAAGAGGTTTGCTTCGATGTCTATATTCTATTTGTTGCTCATGCTTACTTAATTAGCACTAGTTTGTTTAGGCTCCATTAATTTGTTACCAATTCTCGATTCGCGATAAATCAGAGACTCAGTTAGGGTTTTTGTTTAGCTTCTGTTCCTGTTGACCTTTGCTAGTAATGCCATGAAATATATCACTGTCAATACACAGTGCGTCAATAACGAATTGATATAACTCACCAAAACGCATACTATGAATTTGGATCCAATAACTCTCATTTTTATTAACCAGAAAAAATATAATTCCAACACTGATTGCAAACTCATAACCATAATCACAACGTTGATTAGGTTATATAGACCTTGACTCGGTACAGTTAGTGATGGGCTCGAACTTCCGATTAGACAATAAATAAAACGCACATGTTTATCTACTAATCTAATTAGCTATCACAAGTTAAATACAATTCATTTAATTTATCTTTGCTTGATTTAATTAATTGACCCAATTTCGTAACTCGAAATCGGCCCACTCGACCCAACCCGACGCCGTTTTGTGTTCGAGAGATCATGTCCAACAAATCACCCCCTAGGCTATTTATTTTTGTTCTTCTGTTTATTATGCATTCTAGTCTCTTCTTAGTAGTAAGATTCATGGGTGAGGCTTCTTTTTGGTCCGGAAGCCCCCCCTCCCTGTTTATGAAAATTTTTGTACGTATTGAGTGCTGCCTCTGGCGTTTTCGTCCAAGCTTCGCCGCTGATAAGCTTTATATAGTCATTAACTTATGAAAATGAAAACTAATAAAAGTAAACTTAAACATAACTCATCACAGCTATAGAAGTGTTTACTGAAATCCATCAAATATTTGATATTGGCTTTAAGATTTTAACAAATTGGAAGCTTAAAGTGAAATATGTCTTAGATTTCTGGAATGGAGGTAGCAGAACATGATAAAAGGCAAAAAAGTGGATGATATTTATGTTACATTGCATTTTTAACAGAGTTTGATGCATGTAGCACTTTTGTTTGTGTTGTGTTTACAAAGAATTACTTATTGTATGATATGCTTTTTAGGTTAGAGATGAAGAAGGAAGAAGAAGGTTTCATGGGGCATTTAGTGGAGGTTTTTCTGCTGGTTACTATAATACCGTGGGCTCTAAAGAGGGTAAATAAGGGCATGCTCTAAAACAATATTCTTTGTTTGACTTAGCTCTAATTTTTTTCGGAGGTTAGTCTTACTTTATTATATTAACAAATTTACAGGATGGACACCACAAACATTTACATCATCAAGGAAGAATAGAGCTGAAATCAAACAACAAGATCTTACAAACTTTTTGGATGATGATGAGAAAGCTGTATGTGGGTTTGTATTTTTGTTGGACCTTAATATTCTTATACAAATGATGATTTTTTCGCATTGAAGCTTTATATAAACTTATTCACGGAATCTACAAGAAATTTGTATTCTATGAATATAGTGTGTGAGTGGCCATCAATGTTACATTGTTGATGAACATGCATTTTATAGTTATCAGAAGTTTGAGGTTTATTTTTACTTATCTGAGGTATGTATATTTTAATTTTTTTAATCTAGGAATTGGAAGGCAATTCTTTGGGGACATCTATGCAATTTGACACTTTTGGATTTACTGCAGCAGAAATAGCTAGGAAGCAGTCTGAGAAGGAACAAAATGAGAGGTACGATCAATCACTTTTTGTAAACATATGGTTTTTTTACAGCAGGCTGTAAAATCAATATTTGGTTTGCTTAATTGTCAACTTCAGTTTATCAGAAGCTTCTGCAATGGTCAATTTTCTGCTGCTCTGTGACCAAACATAACACATTGTTGATATTTTTGTTACCAACTAAAAAAAAGTTAGCTTAACATGATATTCTTATGTGTATTTGATAGGGTTTGATATGTTCTTATTGTAATTGGTTCTGGTTAGAGAAGAGAATAAGGAAACCAAATGACCGAATGATTGTATTACGAAAACGTTGTGCTTCGCGAGAGATTAGGGGTGGCGAACATAGCAGACAAGATAAGAGAGTGGAGATTGAGATGGTTTGGACATGTAAAGAGAAGACAGACGACGAATCCTGTTAGATCCGTAGAAAACATTACTATAGAGGGGAGGAGGGGTAGAGGACGACCGAAATTGACTTGGGATGAGAGGATTAGGCATGATTTGATAGACCTAAACCTCTCCGAGGACATGGTTGAGGATAGGAATTCGTGGAGAAGTAGAATTAAAGTTAAGGATTTTTAGAGAGAATTGAATACCTTAAGGCTTAGACTTAACTTATTTAGGTCACATACCATAATGGTATTTCCCTTACATATTTTATTATTATTATTATTAGCTTTTATATTACGGTTAAACTGTGACCTTTTTATTAATATTATTATAATTAGTAGTAGTTTTTTATATAACTGTTAAACTTTGATTTCCTTTTTTTGCTTCATACACATGTTCTTAGAGCCGAGGGTCTCTCTGGAAGCCACCTCTTTATTCCTTTGGATAGAGGTACGGTGTGCCTACATCCCACCCTCCCCAGACCCTACCTATAGCTCTGCTGTCGGTGGGATTTTACTGGGTATGATTGATTGATTGATTGTATTACGAAAACGTAAAAAGAAAAGTTACAAGATATTCTAGGGCCTAGCCCTCTCTCACTGCATATGCAGGGGCCATGTCAATACCATCTTAAACATAAACATATTCTCCTCCCTATTAGCTATTAATACCTATTTATAGAAATATAAGTTGCACTTGACCCCCTCCCTAAATAGACAAAGGGCATTTAGACTAGAACTAGAGCATGATTTCTATCAGTATTTTACCCTTCTCAAATTTATGCTATATATGCTATTGTATATTCAAGAAAATGTTCAAAATTTCATGGCGGTTTTGCACGTTTAACTATGCCTCAAATTACTAACCATCAATTCATGGGGGGTATGAAAATTGGGATACCCTAGGCACAAAATGAATTCTCATAAAAAATTGAAAAAAAGAAAACGACCAAACAAGTCTTAAGTACCTTCTTAATGTATTGCAGGCCATCAGCTATTCCTGGACCTGCTCCTGATGAACTAGTTGTTCCTGCCACAGATCCGATTGGTTTCTCTCTATTTATATATAATATAAATATATATATATATATGTGTGTGTGTGTGTGTGTTTATCATCTCATTTCTTTCAATGTCTCCTTATGACTTCATGCTGTTGATGATTAGGTGTCCGACTAATGCTGAAAATGGGATGGCGTCGTGGTCAGTCAATAAAAAACTCAAAGAGTGCACATTATGGTATGTTTTTCATAAAATCTGCTTGAAGTATATATTATTTTTCAAAGCTGGATAAAGTTACAAGTCGAGCATAATTTGTGCACAATCTAATGAGGACATGCAGTCAAAAGAAAAAGAGATGAGATGCCAATCAATAACTATTCCTAATTGTAGATGCTCGCAGAGAAGCTAGAAAAGCTTTTCTTGCTTTTGCGGGTCCCGAGGATGCTGAAGTCGAAGATGCCATGGACACTGCTGCAGAGCTCCCTACTGATGATATTCAGCTTCAAAAAAGTACCCCGGTGCGTATATATAATACATATATAAATTACTTTATGCCAATCTGGTTATACTTAGCCTCCTGAAGCAGATTGTGTTATTTAGCTAATTTGTTCTAGACCTCCCTATCATTGTAATTATCATCATATAAATTATGAGTGGCTTTACATTATGGAGTCTTATAATCTTGTTCTCTTTTCAGGTTTATGTGCTAAATCCAAAGCAGGATATGTATGGTCTAGGCTATGATCCATTCAAAGGGGCTCCTGAATTTAGGGGTATGTAATTCCCAGAAGCTAGCCAGCTAAATTGTTATCTAAAAACTATTTCGCTCACCAATTTTTGTCATAACTTCAGACAACAAAAGGTCACATTTACCTGGGAATAGGGAGTCTGCGCACAAAAAGTTACTTCCAAAGAAAGACAGTCTCTTTTCTCTCAAACGTATGGCACACATATATTTTGTGCTAATGATATGTTTCTTGTTTATTATATTCATGTGATTACACGCTGTGTAAAATTTTCTTTTCTGCTTTATAACTTGTGGTGGCTTGATTTTATCAGCAAGAAATGTTGCACCTGGTTTTGGTATTGGAGCCCTTGAAGAGCTTGATGCTGAAGATGAGGATGTATACGCATCAGGTTATTATTCGTATTACTAAACAATGATTAGCACTTATTTACTACTGGCTTTATTTCCCTGATTATGGATAGTAGTATAGTAGTATAAAGTAAATCAATAAGCGAAGCATCTTATGGCATGAGTCTAGATAGTTTGTGGGTTTATACATATAATATAGTTTTTGGGTATACACTATGACAGTTCTCTACTTGCATATAGTATTAATGATATTTTAGTATGAGTATATATTTCTTGCGCATTACTCGGTTTAATTTAGAGCATGGTGTTTATGTGGTGTAGTATTGATCATAGTTATCAAATGCGCTAGGCGCATTGGCCTCGCCTAGGGCCTAGGCGTAAGGCGCGAAAAAGCGAGGGCATGCATAAAAAAAGAGCACTTGAATAAATAAATTAAAATATATTATGTCTATGAAAAATAATATTATTCTTCCAATAAAATAAACAAAAGCTATTATATAACATTTAATATCATCTAATTAGTACCAAAAGTTCTATAACAGTCAAGATTTAAATGTAGTTCTAGAACTTGATTAACAAAATGTATCAATATAATGCCTTTGACCTCTCCTAGATCAGTTTAAATAGCACCCCTTGTGTTTCTTTTGCTTGGCTTTTATCTTCTCTTGTTCTTGGCATAGAAAATGCTGAAGCAATTGCCTAGGAACTAGAAGCGCATTTATTGAGCCTCGCCTGAAAAATGGGCTTAGGCGCAAGAAGCGAGGGCTTTTAATAACTATGGTATTAATGCTGATACTAGTTTAGAGACCCATCTAACACAGACTAAATAAAAAAATGGAAATTCATGAGAAACCATCACAAAATAGAAGACCCATATATCACTCATCTAGCAAGTGTTGTATACGACACTCTGAAATTTCATGAGAAACCATCACAAACCTTGTAGTAGTGTCAACATAATTCAATTGTTTTATAGAGATGTCATTATAAGAAAGCATAGGATAATACATCAAAATATCCAAACCTCTTTTTGAAACTATAATTCCGGTAAAGTTGGGTTTTTTGTTCTAGAGAAAGAAGAGATTTGGATTTATACGTTATTATTTTTTACATGTCAAATAAATACGCGTAAGAAATAATGATTTCACTTCATTCTTCTATGTTGTTTACAAATCTGATTCTTTTGGGATAATAGTTGATGGTTTGTTGTAAATACCATAATAATTCTAGCAGATGGGATATTATGTTTTAGATAGTTTGTTATTTATATTTGTTTTGCAATTAGTTGATTATGAAACTGGTAATATAAAAAAAATAGTAGTTACTATACCTCTTATCATATTTCGTTATTAAAAACATGCTATAAGATATTAAAAAATTCAATCTTAGGTTCACACTGAACCTATTGAAAGTTCCTTTTAATTATATTTGTTAAAAGGAAATCAAGTATTTTATATAATTATTTATCAATAACATCAAAATATAGGAAATGAAGAACATGAAAAGTGACATACTAGCATATGGAACTTGGCTATTTGGGCAAATGAAGTTCGTCAATAGATACAATTTTATAGAAGATCGTGTCAGCAAGATTTTCTCATGGTATAATTGAACG
Organism: Bidens hawaiensis; assembly: GCF_021521415.1. NCBI lineage: Eukaryota > Viridiplantae > Streptophyta > Magnoliopsida > Asterales > Asteraceae > Bidens > Bidens hawaiensis. Next base: position 12,682 of record NW_027501474.1, on the reverse strand, counting down.
GGTTATTATTTTTGGGTAACAGGTTATGATTTTGAAGCTTTTGTTGAAGAAGTTGAGGAACCTCCAAGATTGGCTATAGAGGATAAAAAGAAGCCCACTTCAAAACAACATGGTATTCTACCTGGTTTTAAAGCTGCATCCAATACGGACTACCAATTAGAAAGGTAGCCTTTTCTTTTAACATCTTTGTAACTTAAAATGCTACATTAATCAATTACTACTTTTTACATCTTATATATGGTACTCTGTTCTCAGATTTGATCCTCCAGTAGTTCCAAAGGATTTTGTGCCACGCCACAAGTTTCCTGCTGCACGTGAGGTCAATCAAAAGTCGACCGAGGTTCCTCCACCTGAAGTTCCTCAACCCGAGGATAACAATTTGAAGGTTTTAATAGAAGGGGTTGCAACTCTGGTAGCTCGTTGTGGTCCATTATTTGAGGAACTTTCTAGAGAGAAAAACCAGTCAAACCCACTATTTGACTTTCTTAGTGGCGGAAATGGCAGTGATTACTATAAAAGGAAGCTATGGGAGGCAAGACAAAAACATGGTGACAAAACCAAACCACTGTTGAAGGAAAAAGTAGATCCAAATGCTCAAAAGATGTCAGCAGAAACCCGTGGACATATGCTAGGAGAAAAACCTTTGAACAGAACCGTTAAAGATGTAAAACCGGTTGTTCCTGCCACTGATAATGTTAATCTTCAATTCCAGTTATCAGATACATTCACTGAGCCTGCATCATTTGTGAGTCACTAAATTTGTTGCTTACTAGTTAATATCTTAGATGTCACAAGATAATTTGGATGTTGGATGGGTACACACAAACATTATATCTTCACTTGTTGAAATATGTTTTTATAAATAACTATTATGGTAATTATGATCACAAACAATGACTCCTCGTGTTTTACGCATTAAAGATAAACTTTGGCCTACTCACAACACGTTTCAGCCATTTCCTTTGTAGCTAAATTGACAGTTTGACCCTTTTTAGATAGAATTTCACAACCCAAATCCACTCATCCATAAGTAAATGGGTCGAAACCGACCCCTCTAGTTTGTGCATGAAACTGGAATCACTGAACCTAACCCAAAACCAACAGTTTGGTTTTATGTTTTTTAACCGAATTTCTAGTTTGGTAACGGTTTCGCATGTGCCGAAAATTTGAAAAAACCAAACCAACTTTTATAACCAAATTGAACTCGTAAAAGCCAACTTTTGTTAATTGAATTTGTGGATTATAATTTTATTTTGGGAAGGTTAAGTAATTTATAAAAAAAAATAATGAATGATGTAGATAGAAATTTTTAGGCCCAAATGTGTAATAATCAGTTAATCCTTAATTAACAAAAAAAATATGCTCAAAGTTATAAGGCCCAAATTCATTATTTTGGGACATTTTCTTTGGCTCAAATTTTCGAGCCTAATTGGCAAAACCGAAGAAACCGAAACAGAATTGAACCCCTTATGAGAACCAAAAACAAACGGTTTTTAAATACCCAAAAACCAAATATTCGGTTTTAGCCCAAATTCGACTTTATATGCACACCCCTATTTCTATCCTGAGATGTTTGTGCATTTGGATTTTATTGCACACTATTCGTTCGTTAATAGAAATAAAACCTAATCTTTTAGACAATTATGATTTTAGGTGGAGCCCACTGAAATAGCAAAACCGTTTCAACATGACCCTGCAAAACAAGAACGTTTTGAGCAGTACTTAAAGGAGAAATATCGTGGAGGTCTTCGGACAATAGATGCTGGTGGATCAAGTAAAATGTCAGAAGCCGCCCGTGCTCGAGAAAGATTGGAATTTGAAACAGCTGCAGAGGCAATAAAACAGGGAAAATGGGGAAAAGAAAGTCAACCTTCAAGTCAACCGATATTGGGTGCATCAGCTGGTCTAGGAGGGCTACAGTTCACTTCTGGTGGATCAGAGGTATCCATAATAGTTTTTTGTATTATTGTTTTGTATGAGATTTATGATCTTAATTTAATCATTTATTACCATTTAACAGATAAACGGAGTTAGTCAAACTGACGAGGTTATAAAAAAAAATATGTTCCCAAAACGTGAAGAATTTCAGTGGCGACCTGCACCTATTTTGTGCAAGCGCTTTGATTTAATCGACCCTTACATGGGAAAGGTATGTTTTCTCAAATAATATTATAAAAGTTCGTGTAATAATACTGTAACATAAAATAATTAGAAATTATTGTTTGCAGCCACCACCTCCTCCAAGGTCGAGGAGCAAGTTGGATTCTCTTATTTTCATGCCAGACTATGTTAAGGCTACAACAGGAGACAAAAATACAACCTCAAACAACATATCATCATCTCAAGTAGATGAAATTAGAACAGATGTTGTGGATGTTGAAGAAAAAGTTGAAGTTGAAAATGTTGAGAGACCGGTCGATCTTTACAAGGTAACTTTTGCTTCATCAATTTGAAAGTTTAACCCTTTAAATGCTTACAATTTGATATTCTTGCAGGCTATATTCTCTGATGATTCAGAGGACGAAGAAGAAAATATTAACATAACTCAACAAGAAGATCCAACAAAGAAAATAGAAGTTGCTAATACGGCTTTAAGTCGTTTAGTGGCTGGTGATTTTCTGGAGTCATTAGGGAAAGAGTTAGGCCTCGAGGTCCCACCTGATCAACCACCATATAAACAACCCGAACCAACTCAAAAACCGATAGTTCAGGATATCCCTCAGAAACATGAACCGGTTGATTCTGATGCACATAAAAACATTGGTAAACAAAGTAGTAAAGAGTTAAATGATGAAATCATGAAAAAGGAGACTAAGGCAAAAAGGGACAAAAGCTCTTCTGATGATGAGAAAAGAAGAAAACGATCCAAACGGGATTATGATAGTACAAGTGACTCGTCAGATGGTTATAGGGACCGACATAGGTCGAGACATAAAGGAAGGAAAAAGGAAGATAGAAAACACTCGAAGCACAGACATCATGAATCGTCTAGCAGACATCATGAATCTTCTAGCAGATCTAGACATTCAGATAAAGAGTATAGAGATAGCAAGAGAGAAAAGAGGAAAAGGAGAGACTGAAGAAGAATACAATCTTAAAGTGTGTGCTATTCTATATACCCGTTGTCGGTCTACACTGAAATCTTGAACCACCATTTCTACATCACTTGCTATTATGCAGCATGGTGTCAAAACAAGGTTTAAGGTTTAGGGTTTCAGTTTTCGGTTGACTGATCAACCTTTTGGATTCTTGTATTTTTAGGTGTCAATGGAAGTTCCAAGATTGGTATTTACTTAAAAGCAGTAGAATACTAGCATGATTTTTGTTTTATACGTTATATATGCATGTGCGTTGACTTTCAGGGACTACGTAGCAAATGGTTATTCTGTTAGTTAAACCCACGTCTATGAAAATCTCTTTCTGAACTGCGTAAGCTATACAGCAAACATGGGCAGGGTGACCAGTTGCGACCAATATGAGTACGAATTGAAATTAGCAGTTTTAATTAATGGTCAATTGGTATAGGTCAAAACGGGCTGTGACTAAATTGCCTAACACAGATCATAAACGGGTTGTGACCAAACGTGCTTCAGGTTTTCTTTTATCGGATTGAATGTCTTTTTACCAAATTGAATGGTGTTATTGTATGTAATTTATGGAGTCTTTTAAAAATGACTAATTTTGATTATTTTTTAAGTTCATCACAATTAACTAAGTTAATTCATTACATGTTATCCTAAGTAAACGTATGATTTATTGGATGAGGCAAATTTTGATTTTTTTTTGAAGTCTTAATATGTTTTCCATAAAAACATCCAAACGATTTACAATGAAGTGGCAGCTAAGCGGGCAACAAGCTGCGCCGTAACCCCCTTTTGGATAACAAACCCAATCCTACTAAAAACAAAGTTTCGGTTCTTATGGGCCGATACGTTACTATACACAACTTTCTGAACCCTATTCAAAAGGTCCACGGCATTCGGAGCTAAGAAACCAAAAGTGTCAAAGGCAAATGGGGTAAACACGTGTTGATTCTCCAAATAAGCTCTCTCGTGTTTAGCAACCTTGCCCGATGCCGCCTTCAATGATGCCTGGTCTGCTACAAACCCATTGTCCCTAAGCCCAACAACAGGGGACACTCCTGTGAGGTCGACACAAGCGTGTTTTCCCCTTACCCACCCAAAAACAAGAATATCGGTCGGTCATAATGTAGATCTTCCTTCTTGAGGATCCGTAAGAAAGTTTACGGGGGCTTCCTTTTTAGCCGAAATTCCGGCTCGTTTAAGAACATCGCATAGAACATCCCTCACCAAACCATGCCTGTACTTAAACCCAGGCAACTCTTTGCAATGAACTGCATGCTCGCCAAAAGAATCCAAACAAACCTTGCCGCAAACCGGGCACGGCTCATCTACTGGAAACAAAGGGATCATTTACCGATACTTTAGGATGACCCGGTACTCCAAAGCCGACATATGTTGGTCCAATCCTTCAATAGGGAGAACACTTAAGAAATCCTGAGCCCGAGGGGCCCGAAGACACTCAAACACCGCTTTCTGACGTGGGGATAGATCAAACTTCATTTCTAAACTCTGGATGATTCCACCATAAAGGGCACTCGTCAAAGCATGTTGGGCTTTGGGAGGGGTGTCTTTATTAGAGAAACCGCTAATATCAAAATCGGGAAATGAAATGTGCAACCGATCTATCGCACTCCCATTATCGAAGTAAAACCCATCAAATCCCACTGTTACTTTGATGGTTTAAGTCTTATTGTCTTAATTTGTGACTTATTTTAGTAGATTTTGTTATTCTAACACCAAATAACCATATGTAAAAGAACCCTAACAACAGAAACATGCATGCGTTGATTTGTAGTTGAAATTCTCCCGTTTGATAGGACCCCAATAAGAAACGTTTGAAATTATCTGGTTCGTTGCTGCTCGTAGTTGCCGTCGTCAATGAGTAGTGGTATTCATCTGATCTAATTGCAACCCAAAACATGAAGCGTGGGTGTTTCGTTTGTCATGTAGAAATGATGGGCATCAAAATATCATAAAGTACAAAGGAAAAGATTATGATGCAGGAGTTAAAAAGAATCATTTTAACTATTTTCCGTATAATTTGTGGATATAAGTTAGCTTAAAGAGCCAGCTATGAATCCTCTTATGAAGCACTGTACCATTTAAAAGAAAGCTCCAGGTTGACATGCTAATTGCATCCGCTTCAACAATGTCAAATAAGAGAGAACCAAGCATGCTTATCTTTTAGGCAGGTAAATGATCCAATACAAAAACTTTTTATCATACGAAGCGTACAAAGTCTTCCTGCGCCATAATTACGCATAAAAGTTAACAGATTACTCAAACAATTACGCATTCTATATTCAAGACTTTCTAAGCTTTATACGTTAAACGTTCTTTGTACACCAACCCGTCCCTCATTGGTTACACATTCGGGTTACATGAAAAAGAATGTAAAACGTAGAAAGAGAAATCGCATCCAATAATAAGACACCAAACTCATCGAACACATCTTCCTCTTCTTTCAGGTGCAGTGCAGCTAACAAATAATAAGGTCCACTGTCGGCTCTTATGACTCCCAATTCTTCATAGCAACAATTAATATCTAGGGTTCATATTATTATTATTATTATTATTATGGCTTCTCTTCTTCTTTCCAATCCAGTTATCTCATCTCCGTTTCTCGGCAACAACCTGTAAGTATTTTAATCACCTTATCCACATGTTATCAACAAATTCACCGGTTAAATTGACTGGATATTAGTTCGGTTAGAACTTATTTAGCTCGTTTCTATTATTATTTGCGTTCTTAATTTGATTTCAATTTGTGTGTTCAGTTCGATTAACGGAAACTTAAGGAAGCCGGCACTGTTACCGTTGGTGTTTAGAAGCCCTAGGTGTTCTGCTGCTGCTGATTCTACATATGGAGGTACTTTAATTCTGTTATTATTATGGATGACATAATATATGACCATGAGATGTTCAATTTTACATTGCTTTGTTAGGGTTTACAGTGCTTGCAACAAATTGACTCTAATTTTGGCCTTGAAATCATTAAATTGATTGGATAAAATTAAGTATTAGTAACTAATTGTTCATATGTGTACCGTTGACCTCAATTAACCAGCCTCCACGTTTCCATTGAGTGAAGACTGATGTGAGGGGCGTGCACCGTTCGGTTTGGGCCGGACTTGGGTTAAAACCGAGCCACCGGTTTTTGAATTTTTGAAAACCATCGGTTTCAGTTTTTCGGTTTTGCTATTTGAGCTTGAAAATTTCGGCCTCGAAAAAAATTGGTGAAAAATAATGATTTGGGCCTAAATCATTAACGATATTTAATAATTAATGATTAGTATATGGTGTGGCTGAATTATTTGACTTTCATATTTATTAAATTCTTATAAACTACTTAAAATAAAAAATAAAATATATAAGTTTGGTTCGTATTTTTTCGGTTTTTATTCCTTGCAAAACTAAAACGAACGGTAAGTCCTGTTTTTACAAAAAACAAACTGTCGGTTTTGTTTCGGATTGGTTTTTCCTGTTTTGGTCGGGTTTTTCGGTTTCATGCACACTCCTAAGTCACTGATATCCAATACTATTGGATTTTTTGACATTCCAAAAAATTGGATCTAATCTTGACCTTGAAATTCCTAAATTCATTGGATCATTTTTAGTATAAGTAACTGCATCTGTTTACTATTAAATTCATTTAACCAGCCTGCAATGTTTCTGTTTTCCCGAAAGTGAAAATTAATATCTAACTCTATTTGTTTAGGTAACGTTGCAAAATACCCTAGAAGTAACGTTTGGGATCCTTACAAACGTCTTGGTATAACAACTGATGCTTCTGAGGAGGAAGTATGGAGTTCTAGGAACTTTCTTTTAAGTCAATATGGTGGTCATGAAAGAAGTGCAGAGTCAATAGAAGCTGCTTTTGAGAAAATACTTATGAAGAGCTTTGAGAACAGAAAAAAGACAAAAATCAACTTGAAAACAAGGCTGAAGAAGAAAGTAGAAGAGTCTCCACCTTGGGTTCAGAACTTGCTCACCTTTGTAGAAATTCCTGAGAGGATAATTATCCTCAGAAGATTGTTTTTGTTCACGTTTATGGCGTTTTGGAGTGTGATGAACTCTGCTGAGGGTGGTCCTGCATTCCAGGTATGATGTTCTTTTTTTCCAATAATATTATGTTATGGACCCAAACTAGTGTCATCATGCTATATTATTAGTGATGGTGGAAAAATATGTAAATTAATCTGAGGGAGTGTAACTTTGTGTTTATAGTTTTAGATGTTATTTATATCGTGAATTGGTGTTTAGTGTTTTCTCCTGATTCGGTCTTTATATATGATACAGGTGGCACTGTCACTGTTTGCTTGCATTTACTTCCTCAATGACAAGTCAAAGAGCATAGCAAGGGCATCTGTTATTGGGTGAGTTTATAAAGAAAAGCCATCAAACCATAATAAATTTTCTCATCAGTCTATTGATTTTTGGGTTAACTACCTATAAAACCAGAAAAAAAGATTAGTCATTTGTGAATTATAACTCAGTGAATAGTATTTCAACTTTCTTTAACCAGTTTCACCCTTCGTTTCTCTAGTTTTTCATAATGTTTTTTTTGATATCTTTCAAAAAAGGCCAATTGAATTACTGCAGAAGTAAATTTAATTTTTGGTAATGAAACCAACTAATACTCAACTTACTAATTACCAATTCAACTAATTCTAACTATATTTTTATTTAAACATACATGATGTTTGCTGCTACATGCTAGTGCTACATCCGTCTTAGCTCTTTTACATGTCATAAAAAAATAATTTGTAATATTAATGCACTTTTAACAATAATGAATTTAGAAGTTGACATGCTATCTAGGAGTCGCATTTTTTGACACGACCTGACATGTAAATATCAAATTTTGGGTTGGGCAGTCAAACTCGCTTAATAAACAGAGAGCGATATGCTAAGAAAGTTAAGATGTTTTTTTTTACCTTTTAATTTGGTTATCATGTTAAATTTTAAAGCCTCATTGACCTGTCCCTAGCTGTATAGATAAACAGGTTATACGGGTTGCATCTAGGTTACATGGTTTTAAGTGTGTCCGAATTTAGGATTGATATCTTAACACGAACAAGTATATGGATCGTGTTCTCTTACACAATAACCACTCCCGTTGCCTCATAGTTTGACATGCAATATTGAATTAAATAACCATTATGGTTGTTTATCCAAATCTACAGTTTGTATATTGTTAATTTAATTAACTGTTGATTTAACCTGACCCATTTTGACATTGATGTACAGATTTGGATCTCTAGTGGTCGGGTGGATTTGTGGTTCATGTGTGGTGCCTATGATTCCTGCAGCCATTTGGCAACCAACTTGGACGCTGGAGCTCTTGACTTCATTGATAGTATACGTCTTTTTGTTTCTTGGATGTACCTTTCTTAAGTAAAACCTTAATTGTCCTTAGATTGCATGTATGATTCATAACAAGATTAATTGTTGTTTGCTTATGTTGATCTTCTGAGTTCTTATAGCTACATGTATGCATAAAATCATTCCCTGGTGTACCTTTGAATTCCATTCTATGCATGAGCTGTGAATTTTATATAGGGTTATAGGTTCGACTGTGTGTTATAATTTTAACCAAGTTAGTTATCTAGCCTGTGGACCCAAACTTGTTTCTTAAATGCAGTCAAGTACTCAAGTTTAATCTTGAGATAGTTTAATATTCGATCTTTTACAAACCGATCTATAATTCATAAACGGCTTGACATGAGTAGGGCTGACTCGTGTCAAGCCCTACTCTTCTCTCATGAACAAGCAAGCACACTCACCATTCTCTTTAAGATTAGATTTAAAATAACTTGAAATATGTACAATAATCAAGATTATTTTAACTAGCCAGCCTGTTTACCACATGCTTATATCTTTATTAGAATACGTTTAATGCACTTTCAACTTAATACCATCTCATCCACAAATTAATGTTAACCTCTCACTCAGACAATGCTCACGCTAAACGATTTTAAATACTTCCTGATAGAATTAATATTTGCCAAAAGCCCACAAATATTGTAAAACACCTAGAACCTAATACTAGCATATAGAGAGAATGGGAGAATGCTTTCTTATTAATATTTCAATATGGAGTACATGTCCTATAACTCTATTTATAGGCTTATTACATGAATCACATAAGGAGTTAAAATATATGGAGAGTAACAATACTATGGTGCATATATATGAAGAGTCACTACAATAGTGATACAGAAAGTCATAATATTGTAGTACTTAGAGCATTCATAACCTATTCCATATATTTTTTCCTATAATTTAGTTAAAAAACACAATTCTACAAATTTATCTATCATTTTTAAAATTCTTTCACATTCTATTCTCTATTCATATCCTTAAATTAATTCTTTATTACTTTTTTCTCTTTTGTCTTGTTATATAGACTCTAGATTGCCAATTTTCTTCTTTTCTTTTTTTTTACCCCCTCACTCTTTTGGTCAGGGTTAACTACGTTTTTGAGTTTTCTTTTAGTTGGTTTTCTTTGATTCTCTTTGTTTTTCTTTTATTTTCTCTATTTTCTTTTCTTTGGTCCAATAAATTTCCTTTTACATAATTTGATTGTAGAAAAATGGTTCTAACCCTCATCTTCAACTATCGATTGTTTTTTTAAATTGAAATTTTGTGTTTTATTTTTGGTTCTATTGATTGAAAATTTTATTTATATTTTATTTAGTTTTAGTTTTTTCTTTGAAAAAAAAGTTTGTTTATTTTCTTTTTTAGTTTTATTCTTCGGAATATATAATTTTTGTTTTCTTTGGCGTCAAGTTGTTGCTTCGGCCGACTCAATCATAGCTCCTGCCATCACAGTCGAAGCTCCTATCATCATGCTTAGCCACCTGACCACGGTCATGCCAACAGTGATCTTCTTAGATCCTATAACCGATCGAGTTCCTGCTCTACGTGACAGCCGATCGTGTATCTACACAAGCTTTGTGCTCCAGTCCGAGCATCTGATTTCCTACCGCTCTAACTGCGGGGGAATATTAGAGAATATTGTAGAAGAATATATTATTAGAGTTTTAGTATGATAGTGTTACCATAATTAGGAGATTGTATCTGATTATATTTCCTTGTATTTATCTCAATTGTACTCCTATATATAGTTGATCAATAATATAACACACCTTACGGGGTTTTTCATTATTCTACATTCATATGGTGAAAAACTCTTGAGTAGAGGTCTTTATGAACTTGATTAGTTTTAATTAGACTTTTATGTCTCTAATTAAAATTCTAATTAAGAGAGATTCTTCATCATTCATAACTCTTATATGCATACATGAAGAGTTCTTGGTGATGAAGAAAGTCTTAAAGACATATATGTTGAGAACATGTAGAGATGAGTTTCTCTATTCGATTCCTCTACCTTTTCATTCTTTTTATTTCCACGAGTTCTAACACTAAAATTTACCTGATGTAACCTCAGGCGCGTGGACATCTCTGGCAATAGAAACTGCTTCAGCTGTTATACCCAGGGAGACATACGCGTTGTGTTATGTAGAGGCTCAAAATCTGTTTTAAGGGAAGCGTGTTGAACACGTGCATCGACCTCAACCGTCAACTTTTGTTTTATTTATTCTTGCAGCTAAAGAGACTACTAGAAGCCGTTGTTGTGGTAAAAATTGGAAATTTTATTTTTAAGTTCTTGTCAGAGAGATTACAAGAAGATGTTGCTGAATAACAAGTCAAAGACTTTATCATTTGAAGTTCTTGAGTTGAAACATTTAACATATTGTCATGTTTTTCATTGTTTTTTACTTTGTATTACGGTATTTATACCACTCATTTTCTCATTATAATAACGAGAGTATCATATATTTGTATCAGTTTTAATATAAAAAGTGACCCATATTTCTACAATCTTAAAACAGATTTCGTGAGATTGTTGCTACAATCTTAAAACCTTATTTATAAGGATTTTGGGTTCATGAAAGAATTAATATAAAATGTATTTGATTTTTTTCATGAAAGAAATACTTTTGGGAAATATCATGTGTAACGCAACATTGATTTTGGATATTTTAAAAGATTGGAGAAAAATCTTGTATCTAGAAAATACCATGTTACATAACGAAATGTTTGTTTCGACCATTTGGTTTATAAACGGTTTTTGTAGTCTATTGCATTCTAACAGCAGTATTAGAAACGGTTTTTGGATTATTGTTGAGGTTTTATTTTAACAACTTTTGTAATTGTTTATGTCCAACAATTGTGTTAGACATGGTTCTTAGTAAGCCATTCATTTTAAAATGATTTTTGTCATCGACTGTTTTCTAAAAACGTAGTTGGTTATTTTTTTAACTTATAGGTTACAGGGGTGTATTGGTATACAACATATGTTTGTAATCGTTTGCATTCTAACAACAGTATTAGAAACGATTTTTGGATTATTGTTGAGGTTTTATTTTAACAATTTTTGTAATTGTTTATGTCCAACAATTGCGTTAGACATGGTTCTTAGTAAGCCATTCATTTTAAAATGATTTTTGTCATCGGCTGTTTTCTAAAAACGTAGTTGGTTATTTTTCTAACTTATAGGTTACACGGGACGTATTGGTATACAACATATGTTTAAATATCTAATATACGTGTTAGATACGGTTTATTATATATATATATATATGGGATGGTTCAAGAGAGAAATAATATTATTACAAGAAATGTAAGAAATGTAAGAAATGAATATGAACCACTAGTTTTGTTTTAAGTTTTAAATGCTTAAAACTAAATAAAGAAAATATTAATTATTCTCTTTCTTCAATTAATATAACTAATAAACTATAATACTTATCTATTTAATTAATATACTAATTAAATTATTATAATTAGAAAACATTAAGAACTCATTTATATTTATAACTTACTTATTGTTTCTTGAATTTTTATCATACACAGGTACAATTTATTCATACATTAAAATTTCTTTCTATCTAAAACTAATTTATTCCAACTCAATATATTAATATCCATCAACACATACTTACATTATGATGAATAATACCAAAAAACTATTTTACATGTGTTTGCATTAGATATCAACAAAAAACATACAACCTACACAAAAACGTATAATCTACATTTGTTCTAAGAATAAGACAACATATAACCTACACACGAAAAACATTTAACCTACACACAAAATTCATCATCAATAATATACACACGCACACAAAAACATTTAACATACACACAAAAAACATATAACCTACACACAAAAATTTTATCTTACACAAATACAATTTATTCCTACATTAATTTCTTTTCAAAACCAATTTCTTCAAACTCAACATATCAATATCCATCAACACGTAGTTACATTGTGATAAATAATACAAAAAACTATCTTACACATGTTTGTATTAAATGTCAATAATAAATATACAACCTACACAAAAACATATAACCTACACTTGTTCAAAGAATAAGAAAACGTATAGCTTACATGCGAAAAACATATGACCTACGCATGTGTAGGGTATGTGTACCTTTGTGTAGTTAATTAATTGTTGATGTCAAATTACATATGTAAGCTATATGCTTTTTGTATGTTGTACATTTTTATTACTCAAAAC
>NW_027501473.1:0-63928 GCF_021521415.1 Bidens hawaiensis | reverse complement strand
CAATTAAACCCGACCCCACTAACTTCGTTAAGTCTAATCGTTAAACCCATCAGCTTGCTTCTCACGCTAGGGGCAATTTTGTCCTTTCCCCCCCAAATACACCTCAAACCCTCACGTGAAGGGGCTTGCGAATTAGGTTTGGGGTTTATTTGGGGAGAAAAAGGACAAAGCTGCCCATCACGTGAGGAGCACGCTAATGGATTTAACGAACATACTTAACGGGGTTGGTGGGGTCGGGTTTAATTGCAAGTGAAATGAAACAACAGGGATGAAAATCGCAGATTTAAAACTATTTGACTAAAACTGTAGATTTGGACAAACCACAGGAACGAAAACCGCAGTTTACTCGAATTTTTATTGTAATTGATTTATTTTACTTGTTTTTGTTCATTAACTCTTCTCTAATTAACAAACTTGGGTGTCCATGGTTTGTTTGAGATTTGGGACCAGGTATATTAATAATAACCAGAGGAAAACTGAAAAGCAAAGTAAACAATAATTAACTTTTAAATACCACCTTTTAAAATCTAAACAAGAACCTTAAACTTAAACAAGTCAATGAGTCAACCCATTTATTAAACAGGCTGTGTTCGGGCTAATATGATAACATGTTATAACCATGTCATGTTGTGCTTCTCCCGTTTAGTACACACATTATATTCTAAAATTTTATTATTTCCATGTCGTGCCAGAAACTACCACCCGCACTTAAAACCAACCTCTATTTATGTATGCAGCAAACAAGCTTGAAGTGGACATCCTCGTGTACACGATGCACGGACAAATGGCGTCCCTTTTGTCTCGTAACCGGCCAAACCCTCCAATATTTGCTTTGACAAACAAAAGCAGCACACGAATGGCGTTGACTTTGGAATGGGGTGTTGCACCAATTGCCTTTGACTTATCAGATGACATGGATGCTAATGTTTCTAAAACCACTCAGCTAATGAAAGCAAAAGGAATGATGCAACAAGGAGATGTTATTCTAGTCGTTTCCGATGTGATTCCGATGTCCATTTACCAATCACTACAAGTTGTAGTCGTCGAATGAAGGTTTTTCGTTTCTAGAATGATGTTTGAAGTATCTTACAAGAATTATTAATAAGTTTTCCAATATGTTATGTACTATAAGATTTTGAAACAAAAAATGATATGAACACAAGATACCTTAATTCTTTGTTAATTAGAATTAAATACATACTAATAATTTGTTTACATATATATACTAATTGAATCGAATGCCATTAACCATCGCATCCCTTATGAAAAGATGACGGTTAAATACCTGCTAACTATGGATTTAACTAGCTAATTAACATACTAACTTAATTAACTATCTAACTATTATCACATATACAAATACTTATGATATAATAGTCTAAATTATATTTCTAACAATTTCATCCTCAAGCATATGCCATAATCATTCTAGCGGGTAAACAGTTTATGTTTTCTCCATTATTTCAGTTTAAGTTTTTACTATCCGATCATAAGATATACGAGTAATAATTAAAGAACAAGCGAAAAATCAAACTGTTAAAAGCTTAAATAACTTAAACAAGGAACTAAATAGCATTGCATACTTTTAGCATGAGCAATTGATTCACAGAAACATTGTTTACAATTTCAGAAAGAAAGAAAGAAAGGACAAGTTTGTCGCGGCCAAGACTAGTTTTCACAAGTCTAGGACACTGATCGAAAGAGCTCGAAATTAGAAACAGAGACATAAAGGCCTCGAATACATCCAGCTAGAGCAAGAAGTGTTGCAATCAAGCATATAAAGGCCAGAAGCCTTAACCAAATCCATGTGAAGGAACCCGTTCGAATCTTGGCCCGTGAGATATACATTTCAATTGGGAAATAAATCGTCAAGGGCCAGTACGTCGCTGAACCAATAAGTCCTATAAAATTGTTAAAGAATGGAAACATCATGGCAACTGTTGCCGCTATAATAACATAAATCGTCCTCCATGTCAACCGCAATAGATTGACATTATATTTTCCGATGATATATTTTTTCTCTATGAATTCGCATCCTGGCCACTTTTCCCGACAACAGTTCTCCACAAACGCAAAAAACGGTTGGATAACTACCTAAAAATGTTATAAAAGTTTAAGCATTCTGAAAGCTAATAGAGATTAATCGATTTATGTACTATAAGTCTATAACATACCTGGAATGATCCAAGAAGATGAATAACAACACAAATGTTGCCAATGTCAACTAACCAAAACGGTTCATAGAAACCGAACCCTGTCAAGTAATTCCCGGATGAATCATTTCCGAATGCTAAGTATCCGAGTACTCCACATAACAAGTACATCAAGGAGGATCCTCCAATTCCTATTGTGCAAGACTTTTTCATTACTTTGTTTTCTGGAGGACTTGGTTTCAATGTGTCCTACATATTCATAAACATATATAGCCATTAGCATATGTTAGCCTAGATCTTATTAATACATGCATAAACCGGATATTATGATAAATGCATACCTATACGTACAAATACATATACATATGTAGGGGAAGATTAACGTACAAATGAAATTAACATGCTAAACGTGAGAATCAAGTAGAGTAATTATATATACAAGTAGAGTAATTACGTAATCACATCATAGAGTAATTATGTAATTACTCTATGATAATTCCTCTACTTGTATATAAAATTACTCTACTTGATTCTCACGTTTAGCACGTCAATTTCATATGTATTTGATCCGATCCCTACATATGTAAGGTGAAGAATTATTACCTGTATTTCAATGAGGACAAGACTGAAAGAATAAGCAAAAGCAATATCTCCGACGGCGGAGAAAGCATTCCACATTTTCTCCGTGCTAGTCAGGTCTGGTCCGACTGCTTTACCTGTTAGACTTGTTTCCGCGGATGTACCTCCTATTATCATACAACCCAAAAATAAATAAAAAAAAATCATAGACTTCTAGCAAAACTTATTCAAATCTAGCAAGAATTTAACAGTTCTATCTCACCAGCCACTTTTGCGATTGAGAGCGCAAAGCCAATGCCAGCATAAGCGAAAGACATGATGGTCGCAACAATGGAAACGAGGGAGAGCTTGTGGAAGTTTGGGATTTGGCTCAAAACGATCTCTATACACGCAAAGATCAATACGTATGTATTGTTCAATGTGTGACAACCAATGTTGTGCCCGTACTTATGAAAACAGTTCGACCTTTTAACCGCCCTGGTACACAAGATATATAGATCAAATTAATTAGGTAGCAAACTAAAGGCAATCAACCTATAAAGATGGTTATTAAGTGCTTACGCCATACTGATGGCTGAAGTGATGATGTACCCTATGCTCACACCAACTTGCATAGTGTATTGAGCTAGTGCACAAAATTTGTATTTAAACCCTCCTGTTGTCACAATATGATCAAAGATCTATAATTAGCAAATTATAGTGCAACAATTTCATATTAATTCGCAAGTGTAGTAGAAGTTATTAATAGTGAAGATTTCACCGCTTGGGCATGTGTAGTGGTTAAACGCCCCTAGCCAACTAAGTCTAAAAATGTCCCTCACATTATTACGGGTGGACATTTTTGAGGCGTGAAGGGTGTCCAATTAAGTTGGGCAACGGGCGTGGGGCGGGGTTGAAGTGTTTGTCTATTTAATTAAATTCTTAAACCAATCACAAGATTACACGTACACCACATACTTTTCTTTCTGATCTTTTTTCTTTATTATTTTCCAAATAAAACCTAGTGTTCGGGGGCGTTTTTCACAAATTTTTGAATTCGTTAAGAACACTGTTACTATGTAACGTAAATTACAAAAGTAATGATATCTTGGCTATTAATTACAATTGAACAATAATAACTAATTATATTTGAACTTCTTGGCAATTAAGTATACTTTACAAGTTCTATAAATTAATTAAATTAAGTAAACTATTAGTTCTAAAAATTAAAGTAAATTACAAACTATGTATACTAATTGAAAATGAACTTATCATAAGGTAATAGCGAATTCAATCGTACAAAAATGTCGATGCTAATGGACCTCAAAACATTAAACGACAAATGTGGGCGTAAATCTTATTAAAAATCTTACCAAGATTAACTTTAACGGCTTGCATGTAATTATAGTTTCGGTTGCCACTAACAGGATCAGGAGACCTGTAGCAATCCGTAAGCAAGAGGCAAGCGTACCAAGTGATGAATCCAAACGCTACGAGTATAAGAACTCCAATGATCCAACCTAATTGAGCCAAACACCAAGCTAATGACAAAACACCAGATCCTATCACCACAGTCATGATATGTGCACTTGTGGTAATCAATGTTCCTTCAAACAAAACCAAACCAAACCAAACCACAATTAATGTCACATAATTAATATTCCTAAAAATCACTAGAACTCACATGCATTATAAATTTTGCAATTTGCATTATGTGTACCTGTTCTGATTATGCCATCATCATCAAAGTAGCCATTCATGGCTTCTCCGTTTCGAATAGAAAAACTCGAATGTTTCGGCATCTTTTTCTATTTCTCCTGAGACTCAAAATCTTGAGGAATAGGAAGAAGGCATTGCTGATATATAAAGAAATTAATATACTCCAGCAGTTACTACAATATTATGTGAGTTAGTTGTGGATTGTTTTTATATTCATAATGCCACCATTTGTTTATAGTTTCTGACACATAATTCTTTGGGAAGTGTAATAGAGGCCAAGTTTACTAGCATTTACTCTCTTCTCTCACTCTTATGGTTGACTTTTTCATGGACCATATTCTAGCTATTGTATAAATCTTGTATCATATTGTATATATGTTATGATGATGAATACTTTAAGAACTATATGAGTTGAGAAAAAGTCAAAAAACCAAAGAATTTATCAATCCTAGTCATTCATTTGAACCAACATTGTGTGGACCACTTGTTCTAGATGTCCTAAGAGGAAAACATTAAATCAACAGCTCTTTGCCATTTTTTATTAATATAATTGATTTGCCATTTTTTATTAATATAATTGATTCAAAACGCCTGATAATTTATAATAAACAATTCATCACAGTTAATAACAAAAAACAGTATTTTTTTTAGAGAATAGTTTTTTTTAATTAAAAAACAATACTTTTATTAAAAAAGTGAGATATGTATTTATAAAATTTAAATTTCAAGATTGTAGTATGTACTAAATATGTGTAATATATATTATTAGAGAAATGATCAAATAAGAAGTTTGGTTTTTCTAAGAAGGCTAGGAAGGAGGGTATTTTAGTCTACTACCTTAATATTGAAACCCACTTAATTTAATTTCAAAAACACACTTAATTAAAACCACTTAAATTTTCACTCATCTCCTACAACTACCACCGCCCACCGCCACCACCTTGCCGGAAAAGTCTTCGGAAATTTCGCCGGAAAATAAAACACAATGAAAAAGACACAATGTAAAAAACACAATGAAAACACAATTAAATAACACAATGTAAAAAACACAATGCAAAAAACACTATGAAAAAATAAAACACACTTGTATAACACAATTTTGTAAAACACAATTATGATAAAACGCACCTTGTAAAAACCCACGAATTTTTTTTTTATTTTTATAAAGCAATATGGTACTCATATAAAAGATAAAAAAACACTCGTTATTATGGTGAAATTGTTTTGAAAAAAACATGTCGTATAAAAAAGTTATGGGCATTTTAAAATGATGGGGTATCTGACATGTGCCTTGCATGTGAAGAGAGAAAGTCAACAAATGTGTTATCCCTATTATACCATTACCCTTGTTTTACACTTTATGATCTCTCTAATCTAATTTCAACAATTCAATTTTAAAATGAATGGACAAGATTATTTCCTATCCTTCATAAAAAAACTAATATTCTTATTATAACTCAACCTATATTATGATATAACACATGTTAATGCGTATTACATAATATTAGTTATATCATAATATATATTACACATATTGATATAATTAATGTTTGAGGATGTTCATATGCAATTACCTGAAGGCTATTACGATAAGTCTAGTGGTAAAGTGTGTAAGTTGATTAAATCTTTGTACCGGCTTAAACAAGCTTCTAGAAAGTGAAATGAAAATTTAACTAATACACTTGTTAGTTTTGGATTCATACAAAGTATAAGTGATTACTCATTGTTGTTAAATCTTCTAGTGATGTGTTCATTGCTCTACAAAGTATAAGTGATAACTCATTAAAGGGTAAAATTGTCCAACTAATTAATAATTAGCATACATGCATATTTAATTTACTACATCAAGTGCATATAATAATGCATATTTAATAATAATAATAATAATAATAATAATAATAATAATACCCAAATATAATTAGTGTTTAAAGTAAGCTGGGTTGGATTTAACTCTTACGAACCCGCTACAAAACGGAGACACCCAGCAGACAGTTAATTATGAGTAAAAATTGAAAACAAGTTAACTCACCAAAATATTAACATTGAACATGCTCATTTGGTTATCTAAAAATGAAACTGTTAAACACTTAAAACAACAGAAACAAAGACTACCAAAATATAATTGGGTACTTTTAGCATTAGCTATAGGTTCACAAATACTCTTTTACAATTTAAGAAAGAAACTATGGATATAAGTTTGTAACAGCCAAGACTAGTTTTCACGAATCTAGGACACCAAACGAAAGATCTTGAAGCTAGAGAAGGAGACAGCGAGGCCTCGTATTGATCCAGCGGCAGCAAGAAGTGCTACAAGTAAGCATATGAAGGTCAAAAGCTTTAACCAAATCCATGTGAATGAACCCCTTGGAATCTTTGCACTTGATATATACATCTCTATTGGGAAGTATATGGTCAATGGCCAGTATGTTACTGAACCTATAAGTCCCATAAAACTGTTAAAGAATGGAAACATCAACGCGACTAGCGTTGCTAGTATAACGTAACTCGTCCTCCATGTTAACCGAAACAGATTGATACTGTATTTTCCAAACTGAAGAAACACTAACCAGACCCCGGACAGATTACTGGTGACCTGGGGGTTGGATAGCTGTTTCCCACGAGGGGTTGGACACTGAGAAGATGGTTCTTCTGATAACCTGCAAAACAGACACCGTGAGCTCGTCACTGAGAAGGGGGGGGTTCCTCCTTGTGACCACCCTCCGGCGTGAGAATCAGACTAGATTGCTCTTTAAATATAAAAGTATATTAAGAGATTGCTAGAGCAGATATCAGGTATAATATGATGATAATGTGATAAGATATGATAAGATGAGATGGTCATACCATTTGTGGTATTTATAGCCGAAGGTAGGTTTCCAAGGAGGTATGGCCGGCTGCAACAGTGTTCCTGTTCCACCAACAGTAGCCTACGCACGTGCCCTGCTGGTAGTTGGTGGGTAGGTAGCGGCTGATAGCGACCAGGCCTGCTGTATACTATTCCTTTTCCACCAACTGCCGGCTACGCACGTGGTATGACAGGATTTGGTGAGTAGGCAGCGGCTAATAGTGACATACAGTGTAGGAGCATGCTGCTCGCCATACTGTTGTCCATAAGCTGTCGTATCTTTAGTCAGATCTCTTTCCCATACCTCGTCAGGTACAGTACAGAAGATCTTCCCGTATCGTACGGACTGGCTTATTTGGGCGGGAGTATTCCCCCTCCCGCCCTTGTGCGGGATTGTTCCCGGCTTCGCTCATTCCTTCAGGTGACACTGAATGAGAGCTAAGTGCCTTGTGCGTGTAGCCTTGCTGCGCGGGTGGCCTTCCCTAATGGCTTGTATCCGAGGCTGCGGGGACAGGCGGAGTCCTTCACCATTGGGAGGCATTTCCTGCGGGACCAGCTTGCGTACTGCGCGTAAGGACGTCACTTCTCTGAGCATGGTTGGTCCTGCGGATCCAGTTGGTTTCTGCGCAGACGTCCTTGTTTAAGGTGAGTCTTGCGGGTCCAACTGGGCTCTGCTGGGACCTACCTCTTCAAGTCCCCCCAGTCCAATGTTCTTCTCATGCGTGTTTAATAAAGTGAGGTGAACTTTTGGACTTAAGCAAAGGGTTTTGAAAAGGGTTTTTTAAGGTTTTCCATGGGTATTCTTCCCGCGGAAGTCCTTGTCACTTGCAGAAATTCCCGAGTTTCCTGCTTGGTCTTTCGGTATGATGCGGGTAGGTCTGTAACCTCCTCGCAAGTCAGGAGCGTTGAGTCCCACTTGTGTGGACTCTCCATGAGGTTTTGGTAGTTTTGAACATAGTGATCAATTATGTTAAAACCACCAATTCCATACTGGAGCTTCAAATAACGTAGTTCTCGACGTTCCCGCTATGCGGGGATGTTATTTCCGTTTCCGCAAGCATTGCCCAGAAGATCCTTCTTGGTTTCAATTCCCAGCGGAGCGCTAGGTATGTGAAGGGTTTTGCCTTAACACTGTACCAGCGCTCGTCTTACGGTTACTTTACTTCCAAGGTATTCCTGGCGTCAATTCCCTGCGGGTGCTAGGTATGTGAAGGGTTTTGCCTTTACACTGTACCCGCACCCGTCTTATAGTTACTTGGTTGCCGAGGAATATTTTGGCTTCAATTCCCTGCGGATGCTAGGTATGTGAAGGGTTTTGCCTTTACACTGTACCCGCATCCGTCTTACGGTTACTTGTTTGCCAAGGTTTTACTTGGCTTCAATTCCCTGCGGGTGCTAGGTATGTGAAGGGTTTTGCCTTTACACTGTACCCGCATCCGTCTTACGGTTACTTGTTTGCCAAGGTTTTACTTGGCTTCAATTCCCTGCGGGTGCTAGGTATGTGAAGGGTTTTGCCTTTACACTGTACCCGCATCCGTCTTACGGTTACTTGTTTGCCAAGGTAAGGGGTATTTTCCCGCTTACTTTTTAATATTTTTAAATTTTGAATTTTTGAAATTCGAAAGGTTGGTGGAAAGATAGGAACAGTCCAAACCTCTGAAACGTCGTGCGACGGCTTCTTCTGACTGTGTCAGGACGTGCAGGAAGTTATGGTGACGTGACATTATATGGTCATTCCAGACGCTTTTTCAGGCGCGTGGGCGCGATTTTTCGGGCGCGTGGCCGCGAAATTACTGGCACACGTCCTTTCAACAGCTGTTGCCAGCTTGCTTTTGCCACGTGTCATAGTTTCATTGCACCTTCGATTTCTCTCTCCTCCGCATTAATTGCGATTAGTATATAAAGGGGGAGAGGCGTCCTTATAATCCACACTTTCACCCTTCTCCTCTTCTTGTTAGCGATTTCCGGCAAATACTCACCTTTTCAGGCAAGCATTTTCCCGAAATCGTTTTCTTCTTTCTCTGCAATATGTCTTCCCATGATGCTGAAGCTGTAGCCGACGATAGGAGTACTGCTGGCGAGTGCCAGTGTGCTCTACCTGTCGATCAGTACCAGTATGTCGTCAGGAAATTCATGCTTGAGTCTCTTGAGCCTGAGTTTCCTGAACCCCACCAGACTGTGTACGATGCCCCCAGTGGCAAGATCGGGGTATATGCTGCATTCTTTGTTTATGGGAACCTTAGGTTCCCATTGACAAAGTTTATGTACCGTGTCTTGGAGAGGCACGGTGTGCACCTAACCGAGTTGCATCCGATGGCGATTGCCAAGATCCGGCACTTCGAGTGGGTGTGCCGGATTCTGGGTATTGAGCCCTATGTGGACCGCCTGATGACCTTCTATACTTGGAGGTGCATCCAGGGGTGGTACACCCTGACAACCCGTATTAAGGGTTTGAAGATCTGCGTGACCGAGCGCAGTCTCCGATCTTGGAAGCGGGAGTTCTTCTA
Organism: Bidens hawaiensis; assembly: GCF_021521415.1. Taxonomy (NCBI): domain Eukaryota; kingdom Viridiplantae; phylum Streptophyta; class Magnoliopsida; order Asterales; family Asteraceae; genus Bidens; species Bidens hawaiensis. Next base: position 54,146 of record NW_027501473.1, on the reverse strand, counting down.
CATTTCTGCCCGCGCCATCCCCATTGCCATGAAGTTTAAGAAGGGACAAGCGCTTCCGAGCCTTCACGCTTCCAGCTACCAGGAGGCGGAATGGTTCGCGAAGATATCCCGGGTCCAATCTCCGGTTTACCGGTTTGCGGAGTCCGGGATGGTGATGCTGGGGATGAGCCGGGTATGGAAGGATGCGTCCCGATTCCCCATCCTTCTCGAATATGGTTTGAACTCTATTCCTTATGGTATGTCTTGTCTTTTTTGCTGATACGAGTTTGTCTTCTAAGTGTTTCTTTTCTTTCAGAGGGGAACGATTTGGAGTCGCTCCTGTACCCGCGGGAAGCTGACGGTCCCGTGCGGGTGGGCACTCGTGCTCTAGACGAGAACGAGTTGCCCATCCTGGAGCAAACGGCGGATCGGTTTGTGGAGGTCTATCCGCTGGGCCACGAGATCCTGAGCCAAAGGCGGCCAGGTAAGGCGATACTCTATCCTCAACCCCTCAATGCTGTACCCGCTGCTGGAATTCCTGACATCCTGTCTTCTTCTGAGGAATCCGCAGATGGTCCTCCGCTGGTGCGGAAGAGGAAGGCTGCCGGCGGAAAAGGGAAGGAGAAGGTGGCCTCTACAGCTGATCCGGTGCTCCTATCTGACACCGAGTCAGATAGTGAAGAGGTGGCGGGGAAACCCGGTGGTGAGAAGACCACTGTTCCGGAGGCCACGACTGTTACCTCCGGAGAACCATTGACGACGACGGTGACCGGCAACAAGAGACCGGCTCCATCGGGCTCGTCCCCGCCCGTCCGTACGTTCAGGCTCAAGAAAACCCGTAAGTACAAACATCCTTGTTTTTGTAGATTTATCATACATAAATTTATTGTTTTAACACTTATCTTGTGCAGGCGTGGATGTTGACGCATTCCAGGGTGGAGCGCAGAGTACCTCTCCGCCGATGACGGTAGGCTTGGTCAGCCTTCCTGAGGCGTCGACCCAGGCGCCTGCGCCTGCTCCCACTGGTTCAGTTGCTCACTCTGAGCCGACTGTTCCAGCTGAGTTGTCGTCACCGCCGGCCGTGAGTGCGATTTTTACAGCATCCTTCACCGAGCCGGCGGTTACGATTGCTGCGGATTCTGCGGCAGTGACTGCGGCGGCTGCCACCATGCCCCCGCCACCGGCACCGACGGCCGGCCCATCAGGTACGCATGGGAGTACTCGCCAATCTTTGCCACCTTCCCATCTGCCTGACCTTTTGGATGGGTTTCCTTTGGGTTCAGGTGATGGGTTCGGCGGCTATCGGCCTGTTATAGACCCTACAGGTGCGTAGGGTTCCTTTGGCCCTTTTTCACTTTTATTCTTCATCTTTTTCCTAACTGCTTTTTTGTTTTTTGCAGTGTCGGATTCCAATGAAGTGTATGTTCCGCGATGGAACATACGCCGAGGAACAACCCTTCGTACCCCTGTGGAGTGCGTGGAATGGGCTCGCCACGCTGCTCCCCATGGTGCGTTGGGGGAAGCCATGGCTAGCTACCAGGAGGGTAGGCTAACCAATGAGCTTCGGGTTCTCCAGGCCCGGATGCAGCCGCGCGTCGAGCTGCTTTGTCGTGAAAACGACAAGTTAAAAGCAGCTCGCGCCAAGGAAGTATCTCAAGCGCGGGCTCTTCGGGAGGAGAACCAAAAGTTGACCGCAGCTGCTGCGGAGAAGGATAAGGCCTTCAAGGCTCTCGAGGTTGAGGTTCAAGCGTGACTCGAGGCCCGCTCCAAGGCTGCCCAAGCTGTTAACGAACAGCTTCGGCTGGCTAAGGAGACTGCGAGGAACGCAACCGAGAGGGCCACCAAGGCTGAAGCCGTTGCTGAGCCTTTACGCGTGGAGAACGAGGAGCTCAAGGCCAAATTGGAGGCTCTCCAACGTGCTCATGATGCCTTGGCGATGGAAGATGCCAAGAAGCTCCAAGAGATCCTGGACCAGAAGGGCGTGCTTGATCACACCGAGCGGAAGCTTAAGGGCGTTGAAGAGGCTGCTGCAAAGGAAGTGCTACTTGCCAACCTCAACAAAAGCGAAGCTGAACGCGCCCGTACCCAAGCTCAAGCCGCCCTTCAAGAAGCTCTGGTTGCCAAGGAATGGCTTCTTCGAGAAGCGTTGCCTCAGGTATGTTTAGCTTTACGTCTTCACGCTTTCCTTTGTACATAGAAAAGGTTTGACACTTGTATATTTTCTTTTGTAGGTTGTGCATCGGGTCTTCTCAGAGACATCCTACGACGATGCTATGAGCGCAGCCCTCAACGCTTCTCACGAGGATGGGGAACGGGCCGGCTTCCTGCTTGGTCTAGGGTTCGTTGAGAAAGGCTTTCCGCCTTCCAACTTCCCTTTGTACAATGTTGATACTGAAGCCATATATGACCAAGCAGTAAATCAATACGCCGCCTTCCCGCATCCAGTGGTGGAGAAGGTGAACCAAGTAGCTGCTGCTGATGATGGGTTAGCTATCCTTAAAGCTTTCCTCGAACCGCCCCGTTCCTCTGATGGAGCGGGTCCAAGTGGAGGTGGCCCTGAAGCTTGATCCTGAAGATCCCTTCCCATTGCTAGGATAGTCTTGAACAGATGTATTTATTTTCTTTTCGTAGGCGGGTGGTTACCCGGCCCTTCTTGTAATGAATCATTGTGAAATATAAATCTTTTTGCGTATAAGATTGTTTTTTCCTTCTTTGGGTTTCTTGCTTTATAAACTTATGACTTGCATACTTAGTTTAGCAATTTTCCAAGTGTAGAATAAGTTAACCTGTTGAACGTGGTTGATAATGGGTTAAAGTTTTGCTTCCTCTTTCGTGATTGTGCGGGTAGAACCGTCACTTGCACTTAGTAGGATGGCTAAACTTTAACCTTCATCTGACCTGCGTGTAGGTTTTCCTCATCTTTTGAGGATAAGTTAACCTTTGAACGTGGTTGATAATGGGTGTGAAGTTTTGCTTCCTCTTTCGTGATTGTGCGGGTAGAACCGTCACTTGCACTTAGTAGGATGGCAAAACTTTACCCTTATCTGACCTGCGTGTAGGTTTTCCTCATCCTTTGAGGATAAGTTAACCTTTGAACGTGGTTGATAATGGGTGTGAAGTTTTGCTTCCTCTTTCGTGATTGTGCGGGTAGAACCGTCACTTGCACTTAGTAGGATGGCAAAACTTTACCCTTATCTGACCTGCGTGTAGGTTTTCCTCATCCTTTGAGGATAAGTTAACCTTTGAACGTGGTTGATAATGGGTGTGAAGTTTTGCTTCCTCTTTCGTGATTGTGCGGGTAGAACCGTCACTTGCACTTAGTAGGATGGCAAAACTTTACCCTTATCTGACCTGCGTGTAGGCTTTCCTCATCCTTTTAAGAATTTTGTTTTGAACCGTTCGACGCGCGGTTGTCAATAGGTTAGTGTTCAGTCTCCTTTCATGATTCATGCGGATAGACCGGCACTTTCATTTAATGGGATAATTGAACTCTTCCCCTTCAACTGACCTGCGTGAAGGTTTGTCACGTTATTGGGTTTGTGCGGGTAGGACCGCCTTCCCACGCAACGACTTCACATAATGTGAATGCCGTCACCAGTGTTGCATAGTTTAACCGTTCGACGCGCGGTTGTTGATAGGTTATTGTTCAGTTTCCTCATTATGATTCGTGCGGATAGACCGGCACTTTCATTTTTGGGTGTTGAACTTTTCCCCTTCAACTGACCTGTGTGAAGGTTTTTTCCTGTTATTGGGTTTGTGCGGGTAGGACCGCCTTCCCACGCAACGACTTCACGTAATGTGAATGCCGTCATATTAGTGTTCAGAAAAGTAAAATCATCAGCTTCGATGTTCTAAAGAGAATCATTTCCATTAGAAGTGGCTCTTGGCCTTTTCTTTACAAATTGGAATTGATTTACATGCAAACTGTGTAAATGAGCTCCCTTCCATTTTGTTGGGATGGGAGTGCCATCGAGCCGATACGCACCTGGTTCGGGATCTCGTTCTTTACGCAGCATGTAGTCTCGACATTGAAGCTGGAATTTTTATTCGTTTTTCCCCATCTGGGGTTCTACACGCACCCGCCTGCTCAGCCTTTATTGCGCCACGAGGTGCGCGAGCGTCCCATCTCTGACAAATGCTTCGACCATGTCTTTTACGTCTATGCATTCTTCAGTGTTATGGCCTTTTGTTTTGTGAAAGTCACAGTATTTGCTTCGATCAGCATCGTGACGATGTCGGATTATTGGAGGCTTTGGCCACGGGAGCTCTTCAGTGGCGAATATCTCAGTGACGCTTTTGGTGAGTGGCGTCCATCTGGAGTTCCGGTGCGGCTGTACATTATCCCTTCCGCCCAATCGATGTTGCAAGCCGGATGAGGTGTCAAAGTTTACCCTTGACTGCCAAATGCCTAGCTTCCGCTTTTTATTTAGTCGGGCGGTGAGGACATTGTCTTCTCTCGTCTTCTGAGTGTAGAGGTTTGTGCTCTGTGGGAGATCTCTACCCAGTTGCTTCTCTGTTTCCGAATAGCGCTTTGCTGCTGTCATGATGGCATCCCATGTGGATGGCATGCCATCTTTACCCGTTAGGGTGCGGATGAGCTCTGGGTCATGCGCGCCCTGGATGAAGGCAGCGCGAACAAGATCTTCGCTGATATTGCCCAAACTTAGCTTCTTTGAGTTGAAGCGAGTGATGAAGTTTGGGAGAGATTCATCTTCTTCTCGTATGCATTTGAGGATTGTCCATTGCTCCTCGGTATACTTCCGTTGCTGGCTGAAGTGTTGGCTAAACTTCTGCTGGAAGTCTGCCCAGTCGTAGATGTGGTTGACCGGAAGACGATCAAACCAGGCTCTAGCAGCCTCAACCAGCGTCATTTGGAACATGTAGCACCACGTGGGTTCCGTCCAATTGCTGACGGTTGCCCCCGCTATGAACCTGTTCAAATGATCGTCTGGATCAGATATACCGTCATATGTGCCTATGTTAGGCATTTGCTTGGCACTCTTTGGGGCAATTGCTTCCGCAATGTCCCTTGCAAACTTGGACGTTCCTGCATTTGCAACGTTTGGTCTGAACGTTTTGGAGAAGTCGCGTGGACTTCCACCTGTGTTTTTTGGTTTGAAGGCTTGTCCAAAATGCCTTTTCGGTTGGGATTCCATTTCCTTACGCTTCCCTTTTGCCCTATGGCGAGGGTTCGCGTCGGAGTCGGATTCCTCCGAGTCATCCTCCCAGTATTCGAATTCGTCGGCCTGTTGTACGGAACGCAAGCGTTCGTTCAACTCAGCCTGGAATTCCTTTTGTCGTGCCTCCGCCCATGCCTTGACTTCATCGAGAGTTTGGCGGGGGAGTCTTCGTTTCTCAACCTGGGTATCAGTGGATCCCAGTAGGCGATCATTTACTGCACTTGCCCCAGCTTGAGTAACTGGGGTAGTGTTCGTAAAATTTACTTCACTTGCCCCGGCTTGGGTAACCGGGGTAGTGTTTGTAAAAACTGTGTTACCGGTATTCCCCCCAGTAGCTGGGGTTGTGGTTACCGGAATTTCTCTAACCATCTTTGTAGAAGTTTGAAAAAACTGGAGAAAAATGTAGTTCTAGCTTTATGCACGGATGGCGCCAATGAAGAAACACTAACCAGACCCCGGACAGATTACTGGTGACCTGGGGGTTGGATAGCTGTTTTCCACGAGGGGTTGGACCCTGAGAAGATGGTTCTTCTGATAACCTGCAAAACAGACACCGTGAGCTCGTCACTGAGAAGGGGGGGGGTTCCTCCTTGTGACCACCCTCCGGCGTGAGAATCAGACTAGATTGCTCTTTAAATATAAAAGTATATTAAGAGATTGCTAGAGCAGATATCAGGTATAATATGATGATAATGTGATAAGATATGATAAGATGAGATGGTCATACCATTTGTGGTATTTATAGCCGAAGGTAGGTTTCCAAGGAGGTATGGCCGGCTGCAACAGTGTTCCTGTTCCACCAACAGTAGCCTACGCACGTGCCCTGCTGGTAGTTGGTGGGTAGGTAGCGGCTGATAGCGACCAGGCCTGCTGTATACTATTCCTTTTCCACCAACTGCCGGCTACGCACGTGGTATGACAGGAGTTGGTGAGTAGGCAGCGGCTAATAGTGACATACAGTGTAGGAGCATGCTGCTCGCCATACTGTTGTCCATAAGCTGTCGTATCTTTAGTCAGATCTCTTTCCCATACCTCGTCAGGTACAGTACAGAAGATCTTCCCGTATCGTACGGACTGGCTTATTTGGGCGGGAGTATTCCCCCTCCCGCCCTTGTGCGGGATTGTTCCCGGCTTCGCTCATTCCTTCAGGTGACACTGAATGAGAGCTAAGTGCCTTGTGCGTGTAGCCTTGCTGCGCGGGTGGCCTTCCCTAATGGCTTGTATCCGAGGCTGCGGGGACAGGCGGAGTCCTTCACCATTGGGAGGCATTTCCTGCGGGACCAGCTTGCGTACTGCGCGTAAGGACGTCACTTCTCTGAGCATGGTTGGTCCTGCGGATCCAGTTGGTTTCTGCGCAGACGTCCCTGGTTATCTAAAAATGAAACTGTTAAACACTTAAAACAACAGAAACAAAGACTACCAAAATATAATTGGGTACTTTTAGCATTAGCTATAGGTTCACAAATACTCTTTTACAATTTAAGAAAGAAACTATGGATATAAGTTTGTAACAGCCAAGACTAGTTTTCACGAATCTAGGACACCGAACGAAAGATCTTGAAGCTAGAGAAGGAGACAGCGAGGCCTCGTATTGATCCAGCGGCAGCAAGAAGTGCTACAAGTAAGCATATGAAGGTCAAAAGCTTTAACCAAATCCATGTGAATGAACCCCTTGGAATCTTTGCCCTTGATATATACATCTCTATTGGGAAGTATATGGTCAATGGCCAGTATGTTACTGAACCTATAAGTCCCATAAAACTGTTAAAGAATGGAAACATCAACGCGACTAGCGTTGCTAGTATAACGTAACTCGTCCTCCATGTTAACCGAAACAGATTGATACTGTATTTTCCAAATATATATTCTCTCTCAATGAATTTGCATCCTGGCCACATTTCCCGTCTCCAATTCTCCACAAACGCATAAAACGGTTGGATAATTACCTAAAAATATAATCAAATGTAATCAAAGTTTTAAATTGACTAGTAGATTAATGTACTATAAGTATATGTACCTGGAATGCTCCAAGAAGATGAATAACAACGCATATGTTACCAACGTCGACTAGCCAAAATGGTTCATAGAAACCGAACCCTGTCAAGTAATTCCCAGATGAATCATTCCCGAATGCTAAGTACCCGAGTATCCCACATAGCATATACAACAAGGTAGATGCTCCAATTCCTATTGTGCAAGACTTTTTCATTACTTTGTTTTCTGGAGGACTTTGTTTTAGTGTATCCTAAATTTTCATAAACATCCATTAGCATATACATATCGAACGTACGTAGCTGAGAATTGACAAACTCGTATTTGGACTAACTGAATAGAAGCAAGTCACTAGAAAAGATTAATTGGCTGGATTTCAAGGAGGACTAGACTGAAAGAATAAGCAAAAGCGATATCTCCAACCGCGGAGAAAGCATTCCACATTTTATCCGTGCTAGTCATGTCTGGTCCGATTGCTTTACCTGTTAGACTTGTTTCCGCGGATGCACCTCCTATTATCATCGAACCCCCAAAAAAAAACAAATTATAGACTTCTAGCAACATTGTGACAATCATTTAAATCTTGCTTGAAAATATTTTTTTCTCACCTACAACTTTTGCAACTGAGAGAGCAAAGCCAATGCCAGCATAAGCGAAAGACATGATGGTGGCAACAACCGAAACAAGCGAGAGCTTGTGGAAGTTTGGGATTTGGCTCAAAACGATCTCTATAGACGCGAAGATCAATACGTATGAATTGTTCAACGTGTGACAACCGATGTTGTGTCCGTGCTTATGAAAACAGTTTGACCTTTTAACCGCCCTGGTTAACCATAAGATATAACAAAATATTAGGTAGCTAGGTAACTAAAAGCAATCAAACTATAAGTTTTTTGGTATATAGTTATTGCTTACGCCATACTGATGGCTGAAGTGATAGTGTACCCAATGCTGCCACCAACTTGAATGGCATATTGAGATAATCCACATAATTTGTATTTAAATCCTCCTGTTGCCACAATATGATTATAGATTTCTTATAAAACCTATAGAAGTCTTTTTATATCCAAGAATAACACAATTAAAAAAAACATATACTTTGATTAATAGCATAAACGTACCGAGATTAACTTTGACAGCTTGCGTATAATTATAGTTTCGGGTACCAGTAACAGGATCAGGAGACCTATAACAATCCGTAAGCAAGAGGCACGTATACCACGTGATGATCGCAAACACCGCTAGTAAAGGAACTCCAATAATCCAGCCTAACTGAGCCAAACACCACGATAACGACAACACGCCGGATCCTATCACCACAGTCATGATATGTGCACTTGTAGTAGCCAATGTTCCTTGAAACAAAACAACAATTTCATACAGAAAACCTAATAATCACAAGAACTCATCATCATCATCATCGTACTCAGTATATTCCACCAATAGCAAAGCTATGGTAGAGTCTGAGGAGGGTAAGATGTAGACAGCCTTACCTCTACCCTTTAGGAATAGAGAGGCTACTTCCGGTGAGACCCCTGGCTCGATAGTAGTCTTGCATCAAGCCTTGGACATAAGGCAAATAACACTCATCCATCGGGACACCGCCGATTGGTGCATGTACCATTGTCTTTCGGCTATCAACGCCACCACATGATGCCTAATTAACCTTCCGCCACTTTTAACGTTATTTTCACGAGATTAGTAAAATAACGTCAAAATTAGTGCAATTTCGCTTTTGCCCACCCGAGGGTTCACACATATATACATTATATGAGCGCACCGCAAGCAGGGCATTAATAATCACAAGAACTCACATGCATTAGTTATACAATATATAAAATTCTGCATTATGCATATATATACCTGTTCTTCTAACTCTACCATCATCATCTAAGTAGCCATTGACATCTCCATTTTCTACAGAATAAACTGATTGTTTCTGCATCTTTTTCGTTCGGTGAGACTCGAAATCTTGAGGAGTATGAAGATTGAAGAACTGAAGATAGGGTGTGTGTATGTATATATATATATATATATATATATATATATATAAAGATATAAAGATAATAATGCAGGCTAATTCATGAACTAAATTCTTGAATTCAATACAGCATTTACTCCAACTTTCAGGTAAGTCATAATACTTGGGAAAGTGCAATAGAAGCAAACTTTTACTAGTATACACTCACTTCTCTTATGTTGATTTATTCTTGGACCAAATCCATTAATCTAGCAAGATTTACGGTAACAGTGTTTTATTAATTAATCTAGTATACATATCTGTCTACATTCGTTTTATTAAGGATTTATAATTATCTTTTTGAACACCTTATTTATTTTATTATTTAACATTTGAAAACATAAAGTTTTATTCAGCATCTTGATACTATAAGACCAAATGGGACATTCAGCATAGGAATTACAGGATTGTTATATGGTAAAATTCCTAAAATAGTCCTTTTTAGGAGATAGAATCTCCAAAATAGCCCTCTAAATTTAAAAATTCTCAAAATAGCCCTCGAAATCCGTCTTCCACGTGTCATTGAGAGTTTTCAACAACCAATCACAAATTGACACATGTCAATGCTCCTCACCTACCACGCGAGTTTTCAGATCAAATCTGTCTTACACGTTGGATTTTGCATGAAAACTTACCTATTGAAAACAATCTTTAACGTGATGTTTCAAATGGTTTCTATTTTCCACGTGGGTTTTCAAAAAAGTGATTTTTTGAGATTTTCTGAAATTCATCTCCAAAAAAACTTTATTTTGTTATTGTGGCTAAAAAAACTTTATTTTTGTTATTTTTGAGGTTTTTTTAAATTCATCCCTTGTTATTTTGGCTAAAAAACTTTATTTTTCTTTTTCCTTAAATAACTAAACATTACTACACGTGAATAAAAAGAGAGAATTAATATTTGCAAATATAAAGCAAAAAATGTAACTAATCGAAAAACTAGTAAGAAAGTAAATGCCAAATCGTGCAAGTTTGAACAGCTCCATAACTGTCCGATTGCTACGTAAAGATTCAAACACTACGACTAAATTTCCACTTTTTATTGACATGACACAACTGTTCTTATATAAATGCCACACACCATATAAAACTTCGTTTTATAATTATCCATGACGGAGAGGAGATTTTTTTTAATAATTCATTAATATTGTCTGTATTCGGATGTGTCACTCGATTATAGAATTTTTGGGAACAATTTTTTTTAATCATAAACTCAAATATTTTTATAGGTATCTTACTTTTTATTTCATTTAAAAAAAATAAGTTCTAGCAAATAAAATAAAAATAAAAATAATAAAAGTCATATAAATAAAAATTTAAAATTGCATAAACAATAAATAAACCAACCACACGTAAACACACAAAAAAAAACTATTAAATTTTTTTAGAAGTACATAACCAATAATATTTTTATATTAAAAATTTCACTGTTGAAAGTAAAAACAAACAAAAAGAAAGGTAATAAAAGTAGGGGTTGAAATTGGTTTCAAAATTTAAATGGAAAATTAATACTTTTATAAACTCAAATATTTTTATAGGTATCTTACTTTTTATTTCATTTAAAAAAAATAAGTTCTAGCAAATAAAATAAAAATAATAAAAGTCATATAAATAAAAATTTAAAATTGCATAAACAATAAATAAACCAACCACACGCAAACACACAAAAAAAAAACTATTAATTTTTTTAAAAGTACATAACCAATAATATTTTTATATTAAAAATTTTACCCGTTGAAAGTAAAAACAAACAAAAAAAAAGGTAATAAATGTGGGGGGTTGAAATTGGTTTCAAAATTTAAATGGAAAATTAATTATAGATGTGTCACTCGATTGTTGCCCGTCTACCTGCTATGTTGATGTAATATTTATGTTTCTATTTAATAAAAAATTAAAAATATCTTTTCAAATAATTTCTCTTCACTCATTAAATAAAACTCTGTGAACATGGCTAAGAGCTAAGTGAGGAAAGGATATACAAAATGAATGCAAAATATTAAATGCATATAAACTAAAATTTTTAACGTGTACTATATGTTCTTAGAGCATCTCCAGTGTAATATTTAGTTCTGACGTGACATTGTTCAAAATTCTGAATTGGATAAATGTACATTGGAGGCAGTGTTCAGTTTAGAGCATATCGACAAAACTGGATGAATATAAGCATGATAAGTGGGTTCAATCTAATTAATTTTCCATTTAAATTTTGAAACCAATTTCAACCCCCACTTTTATTACCTTTCTTTTTGTTTGTTTTTACTTTCAAAGGTAAAATTTTTAATATAAAAATATTATTGGTTATGTACTTTTAAAAAAATTTAATAGTTTTTTTTGTGTGTTTGCGTGTGGTTGGTTTATTTATTGTTTATGCGATTTTAAATTTTTATTTATATGACCTTTATTATTTTTATTTTTATTTTATTTGCTAGAACTTATTTTTTTTAAATGAAATAAAAAGTAAGATACCTATAAAAATATTTGAGTTTATAAAAGTATTTGAGTTTATAGAAATCAAATATAAAAGTGGGTGATTATGTATAATATAGGGGTGTTTAAGGCTATGTGTAGTGGAGGGGCTATAATTGGGGTCGAATTGTGACACGTGACGCCCAGTCAGCAAAGGGTGTGAATTTGTTTTTGGGTGTAAGCCTATGTGTAGTGGAGGGGCTACAAATTGGGGCGTTTTGCGCCATGTGGCGCCCAGTCAGCAAGGGATGAGAATTTGTTTTTGGGGTGTAATGGTGTAGGGGCTACAAATATAATATAATAATAATATATATGTATGTATATATAACACACACTCCATACATGCCGGCCCCACCAAGTCAGAATTCGCCTTTCTTCCAGACGATAGGAAGAACTCGCCCGCGCCCCTAATCGCCCAAATATCGCCCCGGGGGCGGTGTTTGCGCCCTTTTTCGCCTCTTCTCGTCCCAAATTGTAGCCCACTACACTTGGCCTAATGATGTAGGGACTACAAGTTGGGCCCACAATATTTTTTTTTATTATTTTCTTTTTATAATTAATCTAATTAAATAAAAACCAATTTATTTAAATAATTAAATAAAAATGCATTAGAATTAAAAAGAAATACAAAAAAATACATAACTAAAAAATAAAAAATACATAACTAAAAAAATACTAATATCCATAATATTCGCACATTTTTTCAATTCGTTGTCGTTACAATAATGCGGCCTCTTCGTGTAACCCGGCCGCTTTGAGGGATTCGTATTCTTTACTCATTTCTCGCAATTTCAACATAGCGACAATCTTTTCGTGTTGTTTGCTGTTTTCTCATGGCATCGTTGAGTTCCTCGACACACTTTTTGTGTTTTTTGATGATTTATCTCAGGGTAGCGGTGAGTTCCACGGAATTCGATTAGTTCGGGTTGTTTGTAGGATTCATTTTGCTAGATTTTTTGAAGAATTTGGGTAAGAATTGTGTACGAAATGGAGAAGAAGGTGTATGTTTATTTATATATATATATATATATTGTTTTAATTAATTAATTTTTTTTAAAGTTTTACCGTTGCAAACGGTCATTTGAATATAATAATATTATTTTTTAAACATCACGGCGAAAAATACAAGCCGCCCCCGGCCCAAATCGCCCACATATCGCCGGGGGGGGGGGGGGTTGTTCGCGCCCAAATTCGCCCCTAATCCACGCCCACTACGTATAGCCTAAAAATGGATGTAATGTTGTAGAAAAGATAAGAATTTTTCTTGTTTGAAACTGAATGGATACGAATCTGATGTGACGCATTTAGTTTTTTTACTCATCCATCATTATTATGATTCTTTTAGTTTAGTTTAGGACGGGATCCTTCACCATGGTTGGTCCCACCAGTCAATCTCCTTTTGAGTGCCATGTTCGGCAGATTTGCACCTCGTGTGAATACGGAAACATCAAGACTATTCAAGAGCATCAAAATTGAAATACATTAGTGCGAAGTGGCTACGTCACTTTTCTAATAAAGGAAAGTCACCTTGAAGAGAATTTTGAATATAAAATTCATACTTTGGGTTGTCAACTTGTCATTTCCTTGTGTTCTATCTAATCGTAGTGCTTACTAAATTAGTACCAATTATTTTGTTATAATAAAATTATGCTGGGAAATTAAAGTAAATCACCATTTATATATAAAAAATATATTTAACTTGTTGTTATAGTTTAGAGTAGTTATACGGTTGTCTATGAAAGTAAATTCAGTCACGCCTCGGCTCAAAAACAAAAATCTATCCCATGGGGTTGGAGCCGAGTTGCATGAATCCATCCCTAGGGTACCTTTAATTGGTCCCGTCTTGAGGTTGCATAAATTTCGCCATGATGTACGTCCCTACGGACGATTGCATCTATTTTTATTGAGCATGTGTAGATATTCTTACACTATTAAACAAATGAATATATCACTGGCGAACATTTTTGTTTGCAAGTCGGTGAAAGTCATAGTTACCAATAAGTATGCGTCGGTGAAGGTATGTCGGTGATGTGGGCCATGATAATTTATTTGTTAATGGATTACCGAGGATGCTATCAAAGGCTTACCGATGGAACCAATGACCCTCGTCATACAATATTTTATTTGTGTATGTGCATATTGTAGATGACAGATTACTGATGGAACCAACGACCCTCGTGACACACACACAGATAGGAATATATTCAATTATTAATTATATAGTCCATAACATTCTCAAATATGACAAACCTTACAAATTAATTTCATTTTCAAGACCCCTCATTAACTAATGTAGGGTTTTATACTTTTATATAATAAGCAGACATTTTAGTCAAATTAAAGGGCAAAACCCCGTGTCCCAACGCGCGAAGGGGCAACGCAACACACAAATAAAATACATTTAAATGTGTACATAGAGATTATATATGCACACATGCGAATAAACCTCTTGGCACCGGATTGTAATTTTGTTATTGATGTAGCACAAGACACACTAATTACAAAGTGTTTAATTTCCGAGACCACCTGTTCCAACAAAATTCTACCTATGCTCGATAGTAACTCCTCCTACAAGCCAAGCCCAAAAACAATAGATATAGTTTAAGTACATCAAGATTACCATTTCTATAAAAAAACGAAACAATCGATGGCGATGTCAAGGCGTAAATGGGTTTAGTATATATAAGATCATAAACCGACGGATTTCTTGTGGAAAATTCGTTAGTAATGGGCCTCACACCGACATTAGTCTGAAAAGAATAAGTAGTAATCTTATCGTAAAACCCCAATCCAACATTACATATGTATTACCAAAGTGACGAAATTTTGAAGGGAAACACTATTTTTAATATTTTAAAGGTTTTTCTTAGATCTCAGTCAGAAAGCCGTTGATGGCATGCCGTAAGTGATACTCATTTATTTAGTAATGCAATTGATAATCCTTTACAAAAAGTTGTTTCATTGTTTAGGTTGGTCAAAGTGGCCATCATTTTACATGACTTTCTCTATTATGTAGCTCTCACTTGTAATTAGGAAATATGTTCTGGCTACTCATTTAGATTTATCAATCGATTATATATATATATATATATATATGAGAAACCTTAAGCTTAACCTTTTATATCTATAGATTATATTTCAAAAGACATGATCATTACATGAACCCGTGGGCTTTATTCGAGCACGACTACCATAAACACATAAATTTAACCACAACAACAAACAACAAAGTATTACATGCATCATGAGGTATGTATATATATATATATATACATACATATAGATATATGTATATATAGTATGTATGATATAGATCTTTCATATTCCTAATGATGGTGCTTCATTTAATCAAGTTGTATAGCAGTGTTGTAGGTAGCCCCAGCCTTCCACTCACTTGGAATCAAACTTTTAAGTTGAATCCAGTTCGAACCACTCACTTGGAACCTCAAGTTTATAGCTCCCTCTGGTGGGTTAGGCATGTCCCATACCGCTCCGAATGCCCGCCTCATACCCCTCCATTCTTTGCAATCCTCCTGAATTGTGTAAACATATTAATATCATTTTCTTTTGTTGATTGTATAATTGAATCATGTAGTTTTTAATTTGTATGTTACCTGCCATAATTCGACAGCAGTGATTTCGCTGACACCGGCTTGGTATATAGGGATGAGTGCAAGGTAATTAGGAAATTTACTGTGTTCATGAACTTTGAACACAAGACTATAGCCTGGATACTGGCATGAAATCCTCTTGTATTCGATGTCAACCACGCCATATGAAAATAGTATTTCTGCTTGTCCTTGAAGTGCAAGTTTACTGTAGGCGCGGGCGCTGAGGATGAAATCTGTGTTGTCGCCTTCACCGTGGTCAGTAACCACCACTTTGGTGCCCTCTTCACTGCAATGCTGGGAATACTTGCATCTAACCTGTTGAAAGATATATATCATGAAGGTCAATAGTAGAAATGGAGTTGAATATACAATCAATCTTTTGTAGCTTTTGTGTGAAAATAAAAGATTTTGACTTTTAATTTACATAAAGTTTGGTTGTTTTTATTATCTAAAATTTTAGAGTAGGTGTAAGTCAACATTTATTTAAATTAATCCCGCTTTTTAGAAACTATCCATTTTGCCTCGACTCGTCAGTCGTCACCCTTTTTTAACCAGCCCATATTTTCCCATATCTTTCTATAAATCATTTATTTTGCGCTTTTCGGACATGACCCACTCTAGCCCCTAACGAAAGTTCATGTATCCGCAACCTATTTCGTCACCTCTACCTTTACATTTCCATAACTCATCTATACTGATTCTAGGTTTTAGCATAATTTACATTTCCATAACGCCCTGCTTGCGGCGCACATATAATGTATATATGTGTGAACCTAGGGTGGGCAAAATTGAAATTGCACTAATTTTGACGTTATTAGACTAATCTCGTGAAAATAACGTTAAAAATGTCGGAATGTTAATCAGGCATCATGTGGTGGCGTTGATAGCCGAAAGACAAGGGCACATGCACCAATTGGCCGGTTTGCCGATGGTTGAGTGTTACGTGCCTTATGTTCAAGGCTTGATGCAAAACTACTATCGAGCCGGGGGTCTGACCGGAAGCAGCCTCTCTATTCCTATGGGGTAGATGTAAGGCTGTCTACATCTTATCTTTCTCAGACCCTACCATAGCTTTGCTATTGGTGGGATTTACTGAGTACGATGACGATGATGATTGTTTTAACTTTGTACTTTTCAAAACCAATTTAATATGACACCGGTTAGGCGGCGGCGCTTACCAGATAACATGCACCGCAACCAGTACCATTTTTGAAGAGCTTAGAGACTCCAGTCACTTCACCACCATTAATGGTGCTTCCATATTCTTTATACCCGCAAGCTCCGGCTGATACACACATTACGATCATGATATGTTGGTTGACATTAAAACAAAGTAAACAAAAGAATAAAAAAGAGTAAAAGGATGTAAGTATTTACTTGGAGTCCCAAAGCTATCAGGGCTACCATAATAAGTTGCTCTAGAAGAGACATAAGAGTCTTGGCTGTAGCACAATGAAGGCAAAAGTATCATAATCACACATAGAAGAGAGATATAGCTATCTAGTGGTGAACCCATAACTTAGTTTTTTTTTTTCTTTCAAAAATCTGATGTGATATTTAAAATCAGATAAAATGAGGGTGGGATGAGAATCTAGCATGGAATGAAGCTATATTTATAGTTGAGATCATGAGGATATGACATGGAAATTTGAGCACCAGAGCCCTTTGATTGTTTTCTCCACTTAATAAACTATGGAAACTGCCTAAGTGGGATTTGGAATAATTAAATTGGTAAATTATACTTGTTTAAAATGTTTAAAACTTTGTTAAAACTTTACATATATGAAGGTGAACTTGCATAAATTTCATCTTTCTAACTTTTACAGTTCTACTCATTGTTATAATTTGTTGTACACATTTGAAAGTATAATATTTTTGTAAATTATATACATATTTTATATTATGCGGGTAAAAGTTTTATTCTTATTTTACCCGCATATAGGATTGATCAGTTTTTTAAGCATTTATATAATCCCCATACCGGAAACATAAAAGTGTGGCATTCACGCATCACTTACGTTATTCATCATTATCCTAAAAAGTCGATGTTACATGGTCATATATCGTTGTATGATTTACTCGTACGTATAGGTCATCTTATGTTGCTCTATATGTACGCATCCATGTATATGTTTGTATTAGATGAAGCCATGGGCATAGTATATGCTATATGCCCTTATAGGGTAGCCACATAATAATATACACATGTATAAAAGTACGATCCCCTTTTCAGTTGTGTACGTATAGAAACACCCGACATAAATTTATTATCCATATATATACATGTATGATTTATATATATGTTTTTATCCTGTTAGGAAAACATCAATTTTACTGTAAAGACTATACATTCTTCATGGTTCTACTCCCACTTTTTTAGCACGCCACGTTTGAAATATTAATCTCAAAGTCAATATGGATGGCAAAAAGAATAATGGGGCAAGTTGGATAAGATGTTAGGATTAGTATATTTAAGCCAAATTAAATATACTGGGTTAAAAATGCTAATTTTTTTAATTAGATAATGATGTTTTTATAGTAAAAGAAATTAAAAAGGTTGAACACATTTTAATAAATTTTGACCGTTTACCTCATTATTAGTGGAGTAATTAATAACTTGACCAAATATTTGTTTTGTTTTAACTTTTCTTGGCAAACTAATATAAACCACACTACATATATACAACTATACAACAATCACTTTGCTGAATTTGAAGCATCAAAATCTAAAATTGAGGGATACACCTTACCATATTACCATATTCTTTTTCATATTCTTTTTCAACTTAATTCTTTTTTATTATCTGTGACTTTCACAGTTAAATTTTTTTCAACTTAATTCTTAATTACACGCTTTTAAAAAATGTATTAAATTAAATGCTCCCAATTAAGCTTTATACACTTTAAAACAGTAATAAAAATATTATTTAACTAATAAAAAAATACATTAAACAAGTATTATATATCAAATTGTGTACTTTAGGTATTGTACATTTATTTTATAATAGTAGAAGTGTAGAACAATAGTAATTGGAATTTTAAACACATTGGGGCAACAGTCTATTTCAAATTGTTTAAAATGGATCAATATTTACTTTATGTAAACTGGGTGGTTTTTCTATTTCTTAAAAATAAGTTAAGTGCTTAGGTCAAAAGCTCAATATAGTACTATTACGAACCATTCATTGTATCTCAACTTACTAGTTTGATGGCTCACATTTTTTTTTATAAATTTTAGAAAAACTGCATCACTTTTTGATTTGACATAATTATGAAAAAAATGTTCAATTCAAATTTGTTTTTAGTGGTATAAAACATTCTTTAAACAAATAATAGAACACTTAATTAATGTCCTATTAGTTAAATGGTTGTGACGAACATGCTTTTGGCCTGTTGGCAAGACCATTCGGTGTGGGTTACGGACGGTTATTGGACATGCTGAGGTGGTACTCATGACATTATTAGAACACCACGCATCTCCCCCCATGGTCACTAGTGACATGAGGGATTCTCACGCTGGTCTTTCTCACTTCTCCCATTTTTGTGACTCCGCCCTCACATTCTCACCCAATCATATATTTGTTCTTTTTCGTTGTGGAATTAGATGATAGAAGAAAAGTTGAGGTGACACTAAGGCTGCGAATTATAAAAAAAATCAGGGGAGTGGCCCATGACGGGTGGCCTAATAAGGTGTTAGAAATAGATGTCATTCTCTTAGTGGTAATGGTTTTAGTTCTGTGGTTAACGAAATGTGTAGATTTCGAAATATTATTAGAGGGTGTGTAATCAATTCTAAAAAAATTAAATTATTATGATATGTTGTCGGTAAACTTTTGCGTTATTATTGCTAATATTTGATAAATATTTGTTTATTTAGTATGTAATTTAGTTTAAACAAATAATGAAGCTACGGGGTGATGAACAAGTGGATTATCAAGTTGTTGTTTGGTAACGATCACTAATGCAAATATGCACGTTTGAGACTAATATAAGAAAAAGTATGATCACATAATATATAAAAATTAAACTTGGATTCATATGGAATTGACCAAGCATTGTGTCACAATTAGAATTAGAGTAGGTGACTTTTGATCTTGACCCTTCAATTGGTGATTTCATTACGATAAAAATAACAAGCCATCATCGATCATAATGTGAATCAGCATAATCCACTAAGATAGTTAGATCATGTTAACGTCTAATTAAACTGCATTTCAAGGAGTCTGATTGGATGCTTAAAAATATCTAATATAACTCAATTGATCAATGAGTTCTAATAGGTTATTAAAACTCGTTTCCTTATCAAACATATTAAGTTATTGAACTAGGTTATAGAATCCAGTTCCATATATCGAACTTGGGACTCCAAAGGACATCCTAGTGGTAAGTTTTCTCCTCTCTGTTCAAAAATGAATGGTTCAAATCCTTTAAGATGGCAGGTACATAGGTTATTACGAATAAATTAAGATTAAGAGTCGTTTTAGAAAATATATTGAACCAGGCTTGATATATTATATTATATTTATGTTGTTCCTTTGAGTAACCTAAACTAAGAAATGGGCAATTTTTTATTAAATGACTTTCACACAATATCATTTATTTGGATTTTTTCCTTGATTTGAATAGTTTACACTAACAATCATCCAAGTTCTCTATTAAGTCTATCATATGAAAGACACATGAGGACATAAATGTGATATTTCAAACTATGTATAAACTTTTGTCTACTCAACATTAATCATAAAATTAGTTTTTTCTTCATTTAGTTAAATTTAAAATAACTTTTATAAATCAAAAGACATAACTTACAAATTTGTCTGTATCATTTTTATCCATATATTTAATTTAATTTCTTCTTCAATCAATGTTTCTCTATGATTTTTAAGCACCTATCACTTTTTTGGACGTTAATTTATTTTAAACAAGTTACATCATAAAAACAATATTTTTCTTTAAATTAAGTATGATAAGCAATAGTTTTTCTTAGATTAAAATTTTTTTAGTATGTCACGTGATATATAAATCCTACGAAGACTTTTTAACCCTTATAGTCGACTAATGGGTAGTTATGATAACCAATGACAATTTTGTAAATTGTGTTGTATTCTAAAACCTTTTTTTAATGGAGGGTAATTGTGTATTTTTACACCATAAAAAAAAGGAAACAGCTTTCAAATTTAAATCATCATATAAACTAAAAAAACGGGTTAAATTATTCTACAAATACCAACAAAAATGAGAAGTGTGAAAGTCATAATTGATTGACATGTGTCAAGTTGGGAACAAAGAAAAAATAGAATAAAACTAATAAGACTGGTCGCTATGGGGCTTCAACGGATGATGTGGCAGGCGCCGATGGGCACTCAACACCACCAAGGGGCGCCCTTGGTGGTGGGGCGCCGGTGGTCAAGGTGGTTGTGAAGCTGGGCGTGGATGGGGCTTGGATGGTGGGGTCCTCTCTCTCTATCTCTCAAACACACATACATACATATGTATATATGTATATAATGGACGCCTTTACCATAGCGGGACATTATTGGATAGGGCTTCGAAGCTCCCGGTGCTTACGTGGCGCTGACGTGACATGGTGGAGGGGCTTCGAAGCCCCCCACCATAGATGATAGCCTAATACACATTTTCTTTTTCCACATGTAAGTCACATGTTAATTTCACCATCAGTTTAAAACATATATAACTTTTTCATATGATATTTTTTTTTAAAAAAGTTCACCATGATAACAAAAGTTATTTTTTATTTTTAATATGAATATGATTTTGTTATATAAAAATAAAAAAATGAAAATTACCGTTGTGTAATAATAATATGTAAACATAATGAAAAATACCAACAAATTATCTAATACATAAAACACAATGATTAATACATATTACACAATAACCTGAAACGTAAAATACAATAATGAATACATATAACACAATGGTCTGAAACGTTAGTCATAATGATAAATACATATAACACAATGACCTAAAACATAAAACACAATGGAAACTATATATTACACAATGACTTAAAAATCAACCCAACCCCACCAGTATTTCAACATCGTAAAGTTTAGATATTGTAAAATAAAAAAAGTTCAACGCATATGACGTCACTAAATAATATTATATGTAGTCAATGTATCTAGCTTTTCCAGATACCGGAAGTCTGGACCCCTTATAGTATGAGTCTATGTTATTGTTCCAAGTCTTACACCTCCTTAATCAACTGAGTCTATGAGATCGACTATCCCTAATGAAAAAATAATTTGTACTGTTATAGGGTAAAATTTACACTGACTCATATGAGTATATAGCGATAATCAACTGAGAAAATTGTCACGAATGGTGAGAAATATTGCCTAGGCCATTGGATACATGCAGAAATCAATTCGAAATTCGAAATAATGATTAAACCAATTTAATGGTTAATATTTACATCAGTACTGTTAATCTCTATTAACTATTATAAAGTTAACTTTATTTTTAAAAAAAATTATACCATAAAGCTTGTATACTTATATTCAAATACTGCATTATTATAAAAGGCGTAATTCATGGTGCGATATACGTTACAGTTTTCCTATTTAAACAATGCATGCATCCCATTTTATGCAATGAAGATTTATTGTGTTTAACGAATTTACATGGTGTAGATGTATGCCCTTTAAATGGCGTAGATTTATCATTTATGTCCATGTCTGAATAGTTTTTCTATCACCCTAACCACGTTGTTGTTATTCCATTTCAATTACTTGGTGCGGTTGTGAGAAATATATGTTCATAAATGGACGCAAATATTCCTTGCTCATTAAACTCGCACACGTATATGTACCACATCCTCATTGATTTCTATGCATTTTAGGCTAAAACGCCTTGTACGAGAACCGGATATATACATACAAACATACATAAACATTATGTATTATATGTTATATTAAAGTAACATTTGAGTTTACAAACATGGGTGTTGTGGAAAACATATGTCATTTGATGTCATTTTTGACCGCATGATATTTGACCTCTAAAAAAAGGTGAAAAAAAGAGATTTGTATCACTTCATGTACGGTTACTTAATGTGCACTCTTTTAAGTAGTTGAGACACTAGTAGTTCATACTTCCATAGATGTTTGTTGCTTAAAAGTTATGCAATAAATGTTTACCATACATGGTTGACATTAATAACAAAACTAGTGGATATGTGACGAACTCATAAGTCAGAACCTTTCAACCGAGTTACAGTATAACTTTTTTACATTCGTTTCAACTGCTCTATCAATAATATTTTTTAGAGTAAGATAATAAAAAGTTAAAGCATTAAAATAGTGAAAAGATCCAATACACTAATCCTTAATGTGCATTAACGTACGCGAATCCTGTTTTTCACGAATCGATCCATGAAATCACATCCCAACATCTCGGAATCGTCTATACATATCCAGTTAATCATTGTTTAACCGAAAAAACAGTTTTGGATCGTTAATCGATCAATTTTTTACTTTTTTCACGAAGACCGTTTTTTAGCGTATTCTGAGCGTTTTAGGTTTTTGGCTGAGTGTTTAAGTTTTTGTGAGCGTTTTTTGAGCGTTTTAGGTTTTTGCCTTTATTTTTTGCCTTTGAGCGTCGCGCGTACCTCTCGTACGTTAAGGCATTAGCGTATAGTATCTCTACCCCATTAAAATAATCCTATTAATCAGAAATTTGAGCAACCTGACAGTTAAGATAATGATTATTGAGGGCATCATACTTAACAAAAATTTATAATGATTATAATCTTATTTTTCTTCTTAATCCAATACTCATCTCTATCTCTATTTTCAACTTATATATATTAGATTCACTAGGTTAAAAAAAATAAATTAAAATGCAATTTATATATGGAGAGAAAGATTATAAGAATGCTCTAAAGCTTGTAGTATGAAGCTAGCCTAATTAATATATTCTTTTGTACCCTTGAGCCAAGTGTGTGTCTAAACTTATTTGACCTCCTGTTTCTAAGATCAATAGTGTCCATTTCTTGAAAAATTACAAATAATTTTCAACCATCAAAGGGCTAGCATTTGTTTTGGGGGCCTCTCTCCTACCAACCATTATTTGTTTTGCTATTTATTTCATCCAACTTTGTATAGTTAAATTCCCATCTTGCCCTTCTTCAATATAGAAAATGTCTATAAATTCCCACCCCTCATCCGACCCTAAGATCTAACAAGGAATCAAACATGTCCAAGACCATTAGAATCACCACCCTTAGCATTCTAGCAATCCTTCTCTTGTCAATACCATCCTTCACCATCGCCCGTCCCATCCCAACGTTCAAAGATGTTACCCCCGTCAAAACTCATCATACCGTAAGTGAACATGTCTTTTCCTTATAAACATATAGTAAATAAAAGTTCGTTGATTTGGTAATATCCGAATATAACATATCAAAATATCAAAAAACGTTTAAAAGTAAAAAAGTAATGTTCTAAATAACCCACAAAATACACATAAAATCGTCAAAACTTGATATTATGAAATATATTTAAGGATTAACTTGATCATCTCTTATGAATATTTAAGGACGAAGAGGTGGCAAAGGCCAACGCGGTTGAGAATTGTTCAGGACTGGGAGAAGAAGAGTGCTTGATGAGAAGAACCCTTGCTGCTCATCTTGATTATATCTATACCAAGAAGCTTCAACCTTGAAATCTTTAATCAATAAAATTTTCTTTCGTAGTTTACAAATGACGTCTTTAAAATAAGAGAATAAGATGTAGGTTTATGTAATGTTTCTTAGTTAGTTTTGTATTTTATAATGGTTTACGTATTTTCCATGAATAATTTAGCTTCTATAACTATGATCCATATATATATAATTTGGCATATATGCTTTCAAATAAATGTATTCCATCTTTAATTATAGACTTCATAATTAGCATCTCTATAGGCGTTCTTAGCGTTCTTGAGCTTGCGTGAGGGAGAGGGAATGATATGGATGAGAGAGAGAGTATGAGCGTAGTTGTGTAAAAACGTTAAACATTCAAAGAGGTTATGTAAGAGGGGACGGAGAAAGGTTGCATTTTTTTAAGCCTCGTGAAATTGCAAATCAAACCCACCCCGCTCAGTTGCATCACGATCATAACGTGTACACACAAAAAACCTCAAAGACGAAAAATGAACATTTTTACAAACTCTTAAACCAACACCCACCTTAGCCTTCATCATCCATCAGTCTCCTTTCCTATGGTTAAGTTATTGCTAACAATTATTGTCTTTGATGAAAGTGGCCGTTGTGACAAAACCTCAAAGACTTTGACAAACCCTTAAGCTAACACCCACCATAGCCTTCATCATCTACCAGTCTCATTTCCTATGATTAATTTATTACTAAACATTTTGTCGTCGTGTCAACTTGGAGTTGCAATTTTTGATCAATCTGCTTTCCGGGTTTACTTTTATTTGGCCATGCATGTCAATTTCAATACAGAAATCCGTAATATACACTTTCCATGAGCATCCTTTAACATTTATGTAGGTTTTACTAGCAACATCAATTATTGAATCAATGTGAAACTTGTACTTATCGCATAATTAAAAGATTTTACATACAACACTTTCTACATCAATCAAATTAGTAGATTATGTGACAATTAGTCTTAATCCGTGCGTAAGTTCAAGGGTTGTTAACAACTTCTGATTTCTTCTGCAACATTCACTAGTAAATTTATTTGACATACTTCATCCATGTTATCACTTATTGTTTCAACTAGCACCACATTACATTCTTGTGTTCACACTATTTTACATGACAGTTTGACAGTGGCGGATCCAGAAATTTTTTTCGGGTGGTGCACTACTTTTAGATGTTTCAATTTCACCGTTTCGGGTATAAAAAATTCCGGGTCAGTTTGAGGTTCCGGTCGGTTCGATGGTTCGGGAAAAGTTCATTACATAATAAATATACGATAAATTAATAAAAGAGACACCGGCATTAGAAATTAAAAAACACGTAATATCTATACAGTAGTCTTTACGAATTAAAAATAAAATGCTTATGATCCAAGGTTCTATGGTTCACTTTGATAATATATCTTCACATTCAACATACCTACAAATCAACAATTACAAACTAACAAATTTAAAACTAAGAAAGTAACAAATTAAAACCAATAATCTAACAAACTAAAACTAAATTTAACAAATAACTTAAACAATTAAGTAGTTAACACTTAACAATTAAGAACAATTAACATTTAACAAGAAGTCAAGAATTAACAATGAATTATAAATGTAAAATTACCTTCAAAGTGGGAGATTAAGAGGATTCGAGTAAGGACTGTAAGGAGACGGCTGACAGAGGACGGGGATGGCCGGCGGCGATGGTCGGAGTGACGGTGCCGGAGTGCGGGAGTGACTGAGTGAGGCTGCCGGAGTGGGGGAGTGACCGAGTCAGGGGCTGAAATCAGGTAAGGGGTGGAGAGGCGCTGTGTTGTTTGTGCTGGTTATGTGTTTGTTTAAAACCCTAACTGATGTTAGGTAAGTTAGTAAAAAAAAAGAAAAAAAATTAAAAAAACGAGATTCGATCCCGCGACCTCCGGGTTACAAAACCGGCGTGTTACCAGACAGACAAACACTACAAATGGTTATATGGTGGTTCCTTTCTAATTTATAGGGTAATTCCTTTATTATTTTCTATATATAATGACACTATTATTTCAAAACTCGGGTGGTTCCGAGGAACCACCCGATATCACTGTAGATCCGCCCCTGCAGTTTGACACAACCTATATTTAGTAAACATGTGCTCATTTTCAAGAAGTCACCACTTTCACAACTTTTGCATAGAAATTTCATCATAGTAGTTTTCAAAGTTTGCCAAATACGATCTACCTCAACATTTCATTTCTACCACATTTAGTAAACCGGTGTCATTTTTTTAACTCACCATCGATGAATCATCGGTAATTGTATTGGTTTTGTCGGGAAAGAATGGCCAATCTTCAGACATGAACCTAATTGTCTACTATTGTGTCTATTGGTATTCCCTTGGTAATATGTGTTAATAAAAAGTACCAAAACCCGTATTACCGACACACCTTCACCATCAAATTCTTGTTGATACCGACCTTCACCGACGATTCCTGACAAAGCGTCCATCGGTATCACTCGTTTCTTTAGTAGTGTTAGAACCATTTCATGTACTCTAGTAATATAATGTAATGTTTATGTTATAACATAACATTAAAATAAAATAATATATGAAATATAATAAAATTATATAATATTATAATAAAGTTACATGATAAATAAAACTATATATACAATAAATATAATACAATTGTATTGTGTTATCATAAAATAAAATGAAATAGTCACTATTCTTTTAATTTATATTTGATTTTTGTTTGCAAATTTTTAGTGCATTGTAGTAATTGCTAAGAGAATCACTCATTTGTTTTGTAATGTTAGAACCGTTTTGTATGTTCTGATAACATATGTAATGTAACAAAACATAACGTAATTGATATAACGTTGCATAATATAATATGATATGATAGAATATGACACCATATAATATTATTTAATTAATGGTATGCTATAATAAAATGTAATATACTATAGAAAAAAGAAAATTTACTATAGTCACTTTAGTTTGCATTCGTATTTGATTTTGGTCTGCAAATTTTTAATGCATTGCATTAATTGCGAAGAGAAACACTCTAAATGTTATGTATTAGATAAACTCCATCCCTTAAGAGCTTACGTTGTTTCATTTTTTTTTCGTTTCTTCACTTTCCAAGATACGATTACTTCCACGTATGTTTTACATTTCAAGAGTCAGATTCTAATGGCATTTGACCTCATGATTTACGTTTTAGAGTCTTGACTATTCTCGTTTCCTCCTTTTTTCTTATTATCCCCGGTTATATGTCTTTATAGTACATTAGTACATTGTCCAACGAAGCAATAAACGAATCGGAAAGTATCCTTAACAGACGGGAAGTGTTTTGTACGCTGGGTTCTTTTTTCTTTCTCTTCTAAATTATGAAAACAACGAAGCTGACTTTTGAGTTTACGAAAATGACTTTGACTTTATTTAAAAAAAAAAAAACCTTTACATCTTTTTAATTAAGAAAATGTTCCAACAAAACGTGCCACATTCTCAAGTATATATGAGGCTAACCACTTTTTTATTTCAGATACACCATGAAATACTTGAAAGGCGTATACAAGTTAACATTTGCTAATACTGTGAAGGTAACAAATCAACATTTAAACTTTATTTGTACTATTTATATGAGACTTGTAAACATTTTGATCTTATGATGGTTTTACCTGTTCTGTTATTAAAGGGAGTCACACTGCTCCTGAGTACAAACATAAAGAATGTTTAACCATGCTTAAGAGGTGGCTTGCAAATGATACTGTTAATCTAGTTTATCAAGAGCTGCTATTAAAGAAATTAGGAGATGAAGCATTAAGTTTTAGCAGTATTTAGTTTTGACTTAGTTTTTTAATCATGATCGGATATACAGTTACAAATTAGATGTACAACTGTACATGTATCAGTTTACAGTTCAATAAATATTAAATAATGCTAAGTTATATTTTATGCCAATATACTAAAATAAAATTATACCTAATTAACTATGTTTGTTTAATTTAGCCTAAATTTAGTTTAGCCTAAATTTATTACCTATTCATCCGGATTAGAGCTGTTTCCTAGTTGGTTTCAAAAAATTAAACCGAAAACTGATCAACCGGACTGTAACAAATTAAAACTGAACCAATTACAAATTCGGTTTTCGGTTCAGTTTTTAACCAAACCTGAATTAGGTATACGGTTTTGGGTTTGGTATTAGGTTTAGACTATTTAGTGAAATATGAAATTCTAAATTCCGTTTAAACGAACAATCAAATTAGCATATATTGTTTAATCCAGCCTTTAGTCAAGTAGAAAATAATTTTCTAAAGTAAACAAAACGATCAAAATGTCTATTTTACCGGTTTAGGAAAACAAAATGTTTATTTAATCAACTATTTTCTAAAATGTTCACCCCAAATTCATTCAACCCATTACTTAATAATCATCACCTAACAAGATTTTCAATCAACAAGATCCTGCCATACGTAAAAAAAACTTAGCAAAAGCCCAAAAAATCTCAATGAAATTCAAAGAATACGATGGATAAAAGAAATCTCGTAGGAACACCTAAAAAGTCCCCTCGGTTCAACAGTTTTTTTCCAAATGACCAGAGCATCATGTGGCGCCATCTTTTTCTAAAAACAGTCAACGAATTTTCCAAATGAGCTACTGACTAAATTCATCACAACGAGATATATGCATCCATCTTTCGGTCCGAGGAAAACCCTCACCTAAGGCCAACGTCCGTGGACACTGTCCCAAAGGAACGACAGTGCGGTGAGATAAATTCGTTTAGTTCAATGATCCAACTAGTGAGCACCACATACTCGCCTAATCTGTCGTCATCACCCGGTACCGTAGAAAATAAATGATAGGACAAGAATCAAACATGGGTTACATGTTGTGTTGCAAAAATCACAACTAGGCGCCGATTAATCCCCAATAATCGTTAGTTCCCACTTCACTGATTAATTTTGGGCTAAGCGACCAATTAATCGATCAATGGTCAAATCTGGACAAAATCAGGATTCATCGGACATAATCGGTTATTTCTGATGAGGTTTTGGCCAAAATCGACAGTTTTTGGCCAAATTTTGACCAAAATCAGCGTTTATCAGTAAGATTCCAACAAAAATCAGCGGTTTCCAGTGAGATTCCAAACAATCTCCGTCTAAAACGTGTTTGTGTGTGTATAAAACTAAATAAATATAAAAATATGTCCGTGTATATGTAAAATTTAAAATTATACATTAAAGTTCGATCTAATTAATGATTAGTCTCTATCTCATCACCCGACTAACGACTTGCAATTTTTACAACACATGTTACATGTAACATCTCCTATTCTTTTACCATTGTAAAACACCATTATTATTATTTTAACCTTATCTACATATATCATTATTATTATTATTATTATTATTTTAACCTTATCTACATATATCATTATTATTATTATTATTATTATTATTATTATTATTATTATTATTATTATCCCCCCAATCAATAATAATCAATCACCATGATTCGGTCACACCCCTAGTCCAAACCCAGTCATGCGACTCACTCCACCTCCATCCGCCGTGGCCTTCGCCACCACACCGGAACCCGACACCACCCTCTTCGACACCATCCCAACCGCCGTCGCACAACTCACCGGACCCGGCCTCCGTAAAAAGGCCACCGGGGTCCGGCCATGGCTCCTGCTCGACTCCACCGGCCACGCCCAGATCATCGAGGCCGGTAAACACGCCATCATGCGCCGTACGGGTCTACCTGCCCGTGATCTCCGGATCCTTGACCCGATTCTGTCGTACCCGTCTACTGTTCTGGGTAGAGAACGGGCTATTGTTATTAATCTTGAACATATTAAGGCTATCATTACGGGTCAAGAGGTTCTGTTGCTGAATTCGAAAGACCCGTCTGTTGCTCCCTTTGTTGATGAGCTTCAACGAAGGATTTTGCGTCATCATCAAGCTACTTCTCAGGTTGTTGTTGTTGTTGTTATTATTATTATTATTATTATTATGTTGTTGTTGTTGTTGTTGTTTGCAAGCAATTTAAATTAGAATTTTGTAGGGGTGTGTATGGTAACGGTTCGGTTAATAACCAAAATCAAAATTGGGCTATATTTTTGCTTAGAAATACATGGCATGAATGCATGATTGCATGAAATAAAGATATAAATACATTAAATGACAGTATAAATATATGAAATGAAGGTATAAGTACATGAAATGGAGGTATAAAAGCTAGAAAATATAAAAATATGAATGGTTCGGTTCGATTAATTTTGGTTCATTTTTAGGTTTCGTCGGTTTCGGTTAACGGTTCGGTTATTGTTCACCCCTGGAATTTTGAAATCATAGGTATTAAGAATTGCATAATTTGTTAGACTAAATGATGCCCTATTTTGAACTTAAATCTTTGTGAATATTTAGTTTTGGGTTTATTATTATTATGTTGTTTGCAAGCAATTTAACTTAGAATTTTGTAGGGGTGTGTACGGTTCGGTTCGGTTAATAACCAAAAGCAAACTTGGGTCAAATTTTTGCTTAGAAAGACAGGAATGAATGCATAAATACATTAAATGGATGTATAAATATATGAAATGAAGGTATAAGAACATGAAATGGTGGTATAAGTACATGAGATGGAGGTATAAAAGCTAGAAAATATGAATGGTTCGGTTCGATTAATTTCAGTTAATTCGGTCCGGTTATTGTTCACCCCTAGAATTTGAAATCATAGGAATTAAGAATTGCAGAATTGAATACTTTGTTGTCTAAATGATGACCATATTTTGAACTTCAATCTTTGTGAATATTAAAACACGTGATTCAACGCTTTATTGAATAGAAGTACTAGAGGGGTGTCGGATGCTGCAGGGAACACAACACATTAACACAAACACTTGTAAAGTATCATGTCGGTTTGAAAGTATATGAAAAGTTTATAAAACAAAAATGATTTTGCGATTTTAGTTAAAAAGCAAGTTTATTGTTTACAAAATTAAAATTCTAATGGAATTTCGTTATTAATTTAAGAATTACAAACTTAAGGTTGTAGTCTTAACTAATATATGGTATTTATAGTTATTCAGTTACCTTCTATTATGTTTAACTACACAATTGACATGTATGGGTAAAAGAAGATAATTAAGGTAGTTAAATTCATAAAAAGACAATTTTGCCCCCATGAACTCTTAAAACTTAATGTAAAAAGACAATATCACCCTCAAATGTATTATGATACAGTATTGATATATAAGTTAAGTTTATGGTTTACGGTAATTAGTTGATATGATTTGATTAGGTTATCTTTATTGTACTCGTGTGTAATTGATTAGAAATACACTATACCTTACTTGGTTTTCATTAAGTTTATATGGACAGATTATTTGCTAATATTGATGTTCTTGTAACTTATTAGAAGGAAACTGCGGGTGCGGATACTGACTGGACCCATTTGTATGACTTGGGTGAACCGAGGTCAAGAGAAGTTAGCCCTCCAAGAGCACCCGCGAGCATCAGCACCCCCGAGAGTGGTAAGGAGGTTAAAACGGATGGAAAACATTCTTTTGATAAGCGGGATGGACCGAAGCTTCTTCCATTTGAATTTATTGCACTCGAGGCGTGTCTAGAGGCTGCCTGCAGTTCTTTGGATAATGAGGTGAGAGAAGTTTTATTATATCGTCTTATGGGTAGTTTTGTGTTCGTTATAAATAATCTCTATTTTTGTTTGCTTAATATTCTAAACTAGGCGAGGACTTTGGAGCAAGAAGCACATCCGGCTCTTGATAAATTGACGTCAAAGATCAGTACTCTCAATTTGGAACGTGTCCGTCAAATCAAAAGTCGGTTGGTTGCTATTACAGGACGTGTTCAAAAGGTTTGTTGGTTTAGAACAAGTTTTTATTTTGTTTTTGGAACCTGTTTTTGATGGATTCATGTTGATTCAGGTTAGGGACGAATTAGAGCAGTTGCTAGATGATGATGGAGATATGGCTGAAATGTATCTAACTGACAAGCTGGAGCAACAGCTTGACAATTCTTCATCTTCATCCTCGTTTGTCAACGAGGAAGATGACATGAACGAAGAGGTTCTTCAAGCAGAAATTGATGACAGGTTTGGGCTCTGTTCAATACTTTAATTATTTTCTTGTGCAATTACTATAATTATAAGGGAAAATCAAGAAAATAGACATGTTGAGTCATTGGCATCTATTTTTACTAAATTAGTCATTGGTTTTTAACCTTTTAGAAAATAAACATAGGCAAAGCAACGTATAATAATGCCACATAACCGGATCCGGCTAAGAAGACTGGAATTTAGTTTGGCACAATAATCCTTGAATAGTACATTGGGTCTACAAAACAAACCAGTCAAATCGATAAACGTGTAAAGCACACACTGAATCTTAGCCGCCTCAGGAAAGCGCCAACTAAATCTTAGCCGTCAGCCGACGCTTTTCAGAGCTGGCTAAAATTCAGTTGGTGCTTTACACGTGTGTTGCTATTATTATTGATTTATTTTGTGTACCCCATTGTGCTTTTCAAAGATTTTTGTGTTGGATAAATCCCAGTCTTTCCGGCTTCGCTTATGCGGCATGTTATCATTGGTTGCTTTCATAGTAATTAAAGGCGCTGCGCCCCTGCGCCTAGGCGACTTTTCTGGGCGAGGCGACTTCAGACCAACTACGTTGACTCAGGTTGATAAATCAGGAATAAAAGCAGCAAGTATATATTATTTTTATTTTTTTTATTTAGTTTGATTTTCTGTGATAAATATTATAACAACTTACCAAATATTTTTGGGATAAACAAAATTAACAGGTAAACTCTATCTTTATAATTTCTTTGAACTCATTAAACCTTTAAATCACAGCCGACCAAAAGAGTACGAAAACACAGGTTAGCATTTTTTTTGTTTTTGTTTTTTTGTTTTAGATTATATGGTATTTCGCCGGAAAGGAAAAATGATTAAAATCGGGAAATGGGGCTTTGTTTTAGATTATAAGGTTGTTAATATTCTGTTTTGTTAAAATTTTTGTTTTACGTTATGAGCTTCTTATATTCAGTTTTGTTTTAATTTTTGTTTTAGATTATTAGATTATTAATATTCAGTTTTGTTTTAATTTTTTGTTTTAGATTATTAGATTATTAATATTCAGTTTTGTTTTACGTTTTGTTTTAGATTATTAGATTATTCAAATTCAGTTTTTGTTTTAGATTATGACCTTATTAATATTCTTTTTTTTTTCCGATTATGAGGTTATGTGTAAAATATTAAATTTCAGTTTTGTTATAATTTTTGTATTCCATTATGAGGTTTGTAAAATTCAGTTTTGTTTTGATTAAAGTATTGTTTGCCATTATAAATTTTGTTTGTGAATTTTTTGATTTAAGTGCGCTTTTTTTGTCTTTGGCCACGTCTTTTTTGCGCCTAGCGCCTACCGCCTAGGACAAGCATGTTCGCCGTGTGTGCGCCCGTCGCATTTAATAACTATGGTTGCTTTTGATATGTTTATCTTTTAAAAGGTTAAAAGTCAAATGTTTATTTTGGTAAAAGTTGGGTCAACATGTCTATCTTCGTGATTTACCATAATTTAATCGCTAGCAAATTATTGTCGTAGTTAATATACTTAACTTCACAGTGATGGTTTAGTGGATGGAAATGTGAATACAAACTTAAACGAACGTGAAATAGATAGTCAATCCGAACGTCTTTTCCGAGCTAACACGCTCGGGAGAGAGAGCCGTGGGACCCGCACGAGTACGACACGGAGTGGTAATAGCAAGCACCTCGATATTGAAGAACTCGAAATGCTCTTGGAGGCTTACTTTGTTCAGATTGATGGTACTCTGAACAAACTATCCACAGTACGTGCGCAGCGTTTAGATATTAGTATTTTATTTTATGATTAGTGAACTAAACTGCGTGTACGCACGTCTGCAGCTAAGGGAGTACGTGGATGACACGGAAGATTACATCAACATAATGTTGGATGACAAACAGAATCATCTGCTGCAAATGGGTGTAATGTTGACTACTGCGACTCTAGTGGTGAGTGCTTTCGTGGTGGTTGCTGGAGTGTTCGGTATGAACATTACTATTGAGCTGTTTAATGATGAGACCGATGAACTTAAGGAAGTTGGTATGCGTAAGTTTTTATGGACTGTCGGTGGCGGTACTACTGGCAGTATTTTCCTATATATTATCGCGATTGTTTGGTGCAAAAGCAAACGGCTTCTGGAGTAACAGACATGAATATTGTTATACACGCTTGTTTTGAAGTTGGCGTCTTTCGATGTTAATAGAATGAAAACTTGTTTTACTCATTAAAACACACCAGATGTGCTTTATATTGTTTTAATAAATAAAGTTATTGAAATAAAAGTTAAGTGCCTATATATCATAATTATGTGTATCAAAAAACATTTGGCTAAATTTTGGGGCATTTTTATCATTGGTGTTCTATCAAGTGTGTTCATTTATATTTGTATAGAAAATGCTGATTTGATAATTCTATTTTAATAGTTGGCTGATTTTTGTGACATAACTAATTTTTTTTTTCTATATTTGAACCCGAATGTGCTGAGAGGTTCAACCGAGTTGAATAGTTAACCATGTAGTTTTATATAAATACAATTTCACTTAAAAATAACCCAAGAGTACATTAATAAACATCACACTCGAACCAAATATTACATATGAACAATGGTCGAGTCAAATAGAAACTTTGTACTTTGTATGCGAAAGTAGTAACTTACAAAAGATGTAAATAAACCAACATTAGATTTGCATGATACAAAATTGGTTGATTAATGAATCGTTGTTTATCGTGTTTACTCGTTTCAATTTTATTCGCTATGTTAAAAGTCATTTTAAAAAAAAAAAATACAAAAACGGTCGTAAAAAATATCAAAAATCTTTTGGATTTAAAACCGATTTACCGGTTTAAACCGGTATTTTAAAAAAATCGGCGGTACAATGTTCTAGCAAACCGTCCAAAAATGTCGGGCTCTAAATATCGATTGCCTTACAAAAATCTGACATAACCGGTTCAACCGGCCGGTACGTACTAGTTTTTAAAACATTAATCA
This sequence comes from Bidens hawaiensis, assembly GCF_021521415.1. Lineage (NCBI taxonomy): Eukaryota > Viridiplantae > Streptophyta > Magnoliopsida > Asterales > Asteraceae > Bidens > Bidens hawaiensis. The sequence goes on along the minus strand of NW_027501473.1, from coordinate 19,167 downwards.
AAACTCTAATAAAATCATCAGTTTCATTTTCTTATGATCTTTATTTATGTTCTTATTAAAACTTGGCCACCTCATGTTTATAGTTGAAGACATAAGTTTCTTTGTTGTTTTTTTTTTCCGATGTGTCTGTAATCTTGATTTTTTAAATTGGGTGATGGGTAGACAAGTCATTGGTTTTCGTGTATATGGATATAAATTGTTCATTGGTTTCAAACTTTTGATCCCAGTTAATTTTAGAGTTTATTAATTTCTTTGAAAGGATTGAGTCTTTATTGATTATAGGTAACAAAATGTATTAGCATAGTATATAACTAGGGTATATACCCGCGTGACACGCGGGTTGAATAAATTGTCACTAAACATAATCAACTTAAACATCAATTATTATTTAACTATTAAAACTTAATAAATTTACATTGTCACTAAACACATCACCATACCAACCAAAAAGTAATAGATTTACATTGTCTTAATATTAAAACTTTCAAATTACAGGAAGTTAATTTGAACAAAACAAACATAATAAATTTAAACGACAAATTCAAGCAACACAATACTTCTTCAAACTTTCGGACCAAAACGTTAACCATTTACATTGTCTAGATCTTAAAAGTTAAAAGTTACAATAAGTTAATGCACATCGAACAACCAAAAAACATCAACAAAAGACATAAACATGTACTTTCATATTAAACCACCATCAACTTCTTTAAACATTCTACCAAAACAAACTCATTTTACTTCACCACCTGAAAATATAATAAAACATTAGCATCAATATTAAATATATTTAATAATGAGTAACATTTGAACATTAATAAAGTTGTTTTTATTAAAACAAAATAACATACAACAACAAACAAAGTAAAACGGCAACATAAAACATCTTTCTAACTTAAACCATTAAGCAAAAAAGATATATCAATAAAAATCTTTTTTGGCCGTAACTTTATATAAAACAAATTTGATACTCATTTAAAACAACCCGTTTTGAAATATTTTTAAAATAGTTACAAAATATAAAAAAATTGGAATTAGTCAACTTCAAAAAATTATGAATTTTTTTTGAGTTTTGACCAATCTTGCAACAAACTTTTAAATCAATTACATTAATATTTTGTTAAACTTGCAAAACATAAAAACGATTTACAAGACATTGATATTTTGTTAAACTTGCAAAACATAAAAACGATTTACAATAAATGAATTTTCAAATAACTTTGGAAAGATTAAAAAAATTTATGTTGACTTTGAAAATATTTAAAGGTGGAAAAATATGATACAAAAATATATATATACCATATATACATGTATTTTAATAAAAAAAATATATTAAAAACGTGGAAATTAATTGCTATATTTAAATGAGAATATTATTAAAGACATTACTAACGAACGTATATGAATATCCCGTACAAACAGAAAATGTGATAAACACGTATTTAAGATATTGACATTTTATGTTGAGTATATATTAGGAAAATGAATTAAATTAGAATTTATTAAATGGTCGGTCAACAATATTAAAGAAAGTTATTAACTTTAAAAATTTTAGAAAACACCGACCCACATTATAGTCAATTCAAAAAATAAATAAATAAATTATACTCAACTAATTTATTTGAATTTCGAATTATTAATTTGAATACTCATAAAAAGTAATAATTATAAATAATGACTTTAAACTTTATTATATGATTTGATTAAATTAGAATATAATAAATTGTTATTTAAGTTGTAAATCTGTTTACCAAAATTATTAAACGAAATTTGTTATAGTCAAAGATCCTAAATACAAAAAATATTACAAAAATCATGGCATAATGTAATCTTGAAATTATTACTTTTTTAGTCGATCCACAATTAATATTATTTTATTACAATCAAAGAAATATGCATTCAATTTTGTTAAAAACCCATTATCATTAATTGTGATATTTATGTATAATTATAAATTGGTCAAACATATAAGATAGGAAAATTGTGGAGATTGAAAACTAATAAACAATAAATATTAACAATGAAAACAAAAATTTTCCATAACCAACTGTAATATATTTTTTTACAATTCAAATTCAAATAATATTTCGAATTTTTATACTGCATTAATTGTTACAGTTTTCATAACCAAATTATGACACCCATTAGCATTGATTGTGACATTTATGCCTCATATACATTGGTCAAACAAAAAAGATGGAAATGTGTAAATGTTAAAAAATATAATGTATCTTACAATATAATAAAATAATAATGTTTTAAGTCAAATATATTGAAATATTAAAATGGTAAGGAGTAAATGTTATTATTTCTGTCAAAATAAGATGTAACAACTAATTAGAAAAGGTAATAAATTAATAATAACAAAATTACTAAAATAATAATAATTATTATAAATTATAGAGATTATCATTAATAAATAGATAAATATAAGATACAAAAATATTTTTTTTAATACATCGGTTGTTATTAAAATATATTAAATGGACAAAACCAACAACTATATATGATTGATTATATAAAAATCAACTAAATTACATGAATTGTGAAAAAAATACATAAATACATGAATAATAACAAAAATATACATCAATATTAAACAAAAAAATAAGAAATCTTATCAACAAATCTTCAACCCATGAAATTAGCTATATCAAGTTGAGAACATAACCTGAAATGAGAAAATTAAATATTAATATTCGTTTTACAAATAATAAATTTTAATTGTTATGAAATATTTACCTAGTAATTCATAAAATTCAAATTTAATTTAAATTTGGAAATTTATAAATTTTAAATTATATCGTTTATAAATAATAAATTTTAATGATGGTAATTTTAGACATTATGAATGTGTGTTTAATCAGCCATTTAAAAAGTTCAACTTAAAGTTAAATTGAACTTTAATGTTTGACCAGACAATTTAAAAATGTTTGACTAACTTAAACGTTTGACCAGCAATTAAATAAAACAATCAACTTTAATTTAGATTTGGAAATTTAAATTTTTAATCAAATCGTTTAACTTACCAACTTAAACGTTTGACCAGCAATTAAATAAAAAAAGCAACCTTAATTTAAATTTGGAAATTTAAACTTTTTAAATCAAATCGTTTGAAAATTTAAACTTTTTAAATCAAATCGTTTAACTTACCAACTTAAACGTTTGACCAGCAATTAAATAAAAAAATCAACTTTAATTTAAATTTGGAAATTTAAACTTTTTAAATCAAACGTTTGGAAATTTAAAATTTTTAAATCAAATCGTTTAACTTACCAACTTAAACGTTTGACCAACAATTAAATAAAAAAATCAACTTTAATTTTAATTTGGAAATTTAAACTTTTTAAATCAAATCGTTTTAGAAAATAATAAATTGTAATGATGGTAAGTTTAGAAGTTTTGGAATATTGACTTACCATTTACAAATTTCAAATTTAACTTAAATTTGGAATTTAAAATTCGAAATTGTAATCGTTTTAGAAATAAAAAAAGTAATCGCGGTAATGCTACATGTTATGGAATGTTAAACCACTGATTTACAATTTATTGTTGGCCTTACCGGAAAAAGAATAATGATAATGTCCATGGATGAAACTTTTTATTTAGAACCTAGAAGAACAACATGTAAAAGAAAAATACAGGAAAAATATAAAACTTCAAATAAATATAAAACAACAATTGTTATAGGTATAACACATGAACCGAAAAACTTACCAGAAAAACGTAAAAACGTAGAAATATCAGGTTAATCACCGTTTTTGATTTAGAACCTAAACTGATTTAAAAAAAATCAGTTAACAATGAAAATAAAGATAAAAATGTTAGATCTACAATAACCGGAAGTAAATATGATGTTGTCAGAAAAAGATATAACATTGCCGGAAAATCATATAACATTGTTGGGCATTAAAGTATAATATATAACCTTACCAGAAAACGATTAATCTCGATTTACATTACCTGAATATAGAAGATGGTGGATGGTGGAGTTAGAGAGAAAGAGATTAAATACAAACAAAAACGGAAAACAAAAATCTTACCGGAAAACCGTAATAACTTCAAAATATCAATTCAATCTTGGATTTTGATAGACAACCTAAAGAGATTATTACAAAATCATATAACAATTAAAATAAATATAAAACCATATCGGAAAACCTTACTGGAAAAAGATATTACCTTGCCGGAAAATCAAATAACATTGTTGGCCATTACCGGAAAACGATTAATCTCGATCTACATTACCGTAATATAAAAGATGGTGGAGTTAGTAATTAAGCCGAGAGAGAGAGAGAGAGAGAGAGAAATTAAAATGATTAAAATGATGGTGGAAAATTATAATGTTTAAATAGTGTGTGAGATGACACATAACATCATATTAGAGAGTCTTAGAATGGAAATGAGATGACATGGATGCCTATATGGACTCCCTAGTAGAAGGACATGTGGCAAAATTGTATTGATTTAATAGATTAGTAAGACTATAATTCATTATTCAGTATGAATGTGAATTTGAAAATAGTTAAATTAACCTTAATAATTTCCTATGCAACTTAAAGACACAAGATGTAAATGTTAAAAAAAATACGAGTGAATGATGTATGTGGTGTTACCGTAAGTCTCAGAACTCAAAAACATGAGTAGCTATGAGGATGCGCATAGGTTTCAATGATTTTTGTTACACTATTCTCCATCAAAATGGTAAGTCATAAGCCGATAAGCGAGGAAAATGGGGTTCTAGTTTAGTTTGGTTTGAATTATATTGTTAGTTTATCAACTAGCGTTTTAATAGGGTTTTAACTATATGTTGAAAATAAGATACCTTAATTTGGGTGAACAAGATATTGAAAATGTGATTTTTGTAGCATGTGAATAAAAATCATGTCCTTTATTTCATCTCACTGAAAAAGAATTCAACAAGATATATTGGTTGTAATGACCGTACCTTTAGGACTATATGTCTATATGGTCAGGACAAAATATACACACCTAGTGGTGTTTCATTTTAATGTGACACAATGGTTCAATATTTATGTAGCATATACACGTGGGCTTCTCCCATTGGTTATCTTTATTGTGTTATATCCACATCGCTCTTTGTATCTTTCATTTGTACCTGGTTTCTGTCTTTACTTAAAAAAATCATGTGCATTTCCGTTATATTTGCTATATTAATTTCACAAATGGACGTCATAAAAAGTTGTTGTATATGTCACTTAGTCGTCATTTTGTTAATTAATAGATTTATGATTCTCTTAGGTTGTGTTTGTTTTTGTTTATAAGATCTGTAAGGAGCCTATGTTTGTGGGCGCGCAGACATAAACTTTTAAAAACTGTTTGTTTTAAAAAAAAAATCTGAAAATTGTTTTTATGGTATTAAAAAATAAGCTATTTTCACCATCTTCACACATCTTCATACTTCTTAACATCATACCAAGTACCAACACCCAATGTCCAACACTACCACCACTCACCGTCCCCCGCCACCACCACCCACCACCACCGTCCGCAGCCACCACCACCCGCCACCACCGTCCACCACCACCACCATCCACCATCCGCCGCCACCACCACCCACCTTCGACCACCACCGTCAACCACCCACCACCACCACCACCACCACCACCCCCGTCGGCCACAACCACCACCATCCACCACCACCATGACCATAGTCCACCACCCACCAGCACCGTTCATCACCACCACCACTCATTGTCGGCCACCATCACGGTCCACAGCCCACCACCATGACCGTCCATCACCACCACCCACTGTTCACCGCCTACCACAATCGTCTACCACCACTCACTTCCTTAGTTCATACACCACTACCAATTATTTAGCAGTCTACAAACGTTAAATGACTTTTATCTACTTTAATATATATGATAGGTAACTAATTTTCAGCTTATGCAGACAATATCCAGTTTATAAAACAAACAATATTATATTTTCAGATTGCAGACCTTCAGACCACATCTTCAGTTGCAGACATTAAATCAGATAAAATCAGATTGCAGACAATTTTTATCTTAAAAAACAAACAGCACCTTAATGTTTGTCCATGTGCTGAAACGGTGTTTCATTAGTTAAGGTATAATCATAAAAATAGCTATTTATTATATACACATGCTTTTTTTTTGGGTGGGGGGGGGGGGAGTTGGCAAATAGTACTCGGTTAATAGCTCTACCATAACTCGGGAACTGTAGGCGGGTTGGGAAATCAGTTTTATGTTGTCAGAGAGTGAAGAAACACTAAGTGACCCGGTACAGATTATAGATAATCTGGGGGTTAAGTAATGTTTCCCACGAATGAGGTCTAGCTGAGAAGGCTGTTCTTCAGGAGACCTGCAAAACAAACACCGTAAGCTCGTCACTGAGAAGGGGGGGGGTTCCTCCTTGTGACCACCCTCCGGCGTGAGAATCAGACTAGGTTGCTCTGAATATAAGTGTATATTAAGAGATTGCTAGATAACTGGATAGCAGATGATCTTACCATTCCAAGATGTTGGAGTATTTATAGCCGAAGGTAGGTTTTCTAGAAGGTACAGCCGGCTGAATAGTATTCCTGTTCAACCAACAGTGGATTACGCACAGGCCATACTGGTTGGTGGGTAGGTTACGGCCAACAGTAACAAAGTCGGCTGCACTATTCCACCAACTGTAGACTATGCACGTCCCACTGACTGTGGATTGTACGCAGGCCATGCTGGTTGGTGAATAGGTTACGGCCAACAGTAACACTATTCCACCAACTGTAGGCTGCGCATGCTCCACAGTAAGGGTTGGTGAGTAGGCAGCGGCTAATAGTGACAAACAGTACTAGAGGGTGCTCCTCCTCGCACTGTTGTCGGTGAGCTGTCACCCTGTGATTGGCTCATGGGCTGTTCTGGTCAGATCGTCTGTCCTATCCATACCTTGGTAGGTATGGTACAAAAGATCTTTCAGAATCAGACTGGCTCATTTGGGCGGGATTGTTCCCGCCTTGCTCATGCCTTCACGTGACTGCTGAAGTAGCTAGTGTCTTGTGCGTGTAGCCCTGCTGTCTGCGGGTAGCCTTCCCTGATGGCTTGTATCCGCAACTGCGGGAACAGGCCGGGTACTTCACCATTGGGAGGCTTTCCCTGCGTGTACAGCTTGCGTACTGCGCGTAAGATTCTATGAGCATGGTGGGTCCTGCGGGAGCAGATGGCCTTTGCGCAGACGTCCCTGTTCAAGGTGAGTCTTGCGGGACCAACTGGTCTCTGCTGGGACCTACCTCTTCAAGTCCCCCTAGTCCAATGTTCTTCTCACGAATGTTTAATAAAGTGAGGTGAACTTTTGGACTTTAAGCAAGGGGTTTTGAAAAGGGTTTAGTTTTAAGGTTCTCCGTGGTGATTCTTCCCTCGGGTTTCCTAATGTCACTTGCAAAAATTCCCGATTTTTTTGCTTGATCTTTGGGTATGATGCGGGTAGGTATGTAACCTTCTCGCAAGTCAGGAGCGTTGAGTCTCACTTGTGTGGATTCTCCATGAGGTTTTAGTGGTTTTGAACATAGTGATCAATTATGTTTAAACCACCAATTCCATCCTGGAGCCTCAAACAATGTAGTTCTCGACGTTCCCGCTATGCGGGGATGTTATTTCCGTTTCCGCAAGCATTGCCCAGAAGATCCTTCTTGGTTTCAATTCCCAGCGGAGCGCTAGGTACGTGAAGGGTTTTGCCTGAACACTGTACCCGCGCTCGTCTTACGGTTACTTTACTTTCAAGGTGCCCCTGGCATCAATTCCCTGCGGGTGCTAGGTATGTGAAGGATTTTGCGTTAACACTGCACCCGCACCCGTCTTATAGTTACTTTGTTGCCGGGGTATTCTTGGCTTCAATTCCCTGCGGGTGCAAGGTATGTGAAGGGTTTTGCCTTAAGACTGTACCCGCGTCCGTCTTATGGTTACTTGGTTGCCAAGGTAAGGGGTGTTTTCCCGCTTAATTTTGAATGTTTTTGAATTTTGAAATTCAAAAGGTTGGTAAGGATAAGAACAATCCAAACATCTGAAACGTCGTGCGACAGTTTCTTCTGACTGTGTCAGGACGTGCAGGAAGTTATGGTGACGTGACAGAACATGGTCATTCCAGTCGCTTTTTCAGGCGCGTGGGCGTGTTTTTTCGGGCGCGTGGCCGCGAAGTTACTGGCACGTCCTTTCAACAGCTGTTGCCAGCTTGCTTTTTGCCACGTGTCATAGTTTCATTGCACTGTCGATTTCTCTCTCCTCCGCATTAAATTCACCGCATTAATTGCGATTACTATATAAAGGGGGAGAGGGTTATTTGCAATTCACACTTTCACCTCTCTTCTTCTTAGTGATTTCCGGCAAATACTCCCCTTTTTCAGGCAAGCATTTTCCCGAAATCACTCTTCTTTCTGCAAAAATGTCTTCTCATGATGCTGAAGCTGTAGCCGACGATAGGAGTACTGCTGGCGAGTGCCAGTGTGCTCTACCTGTCGATCAGTACCAGTACATCGTCAGGAAGTTCATGCTCGAGTCCCTCGAGCCTGAGTTTCCTGAATCTCACCAGACTGTGTACGATGCCCCCAGTGGCAAGATCGGGGTATATGCTGCATTCTTTGTGTATGGAAACCTTAGGTTTCCATTGACAAAGTTTATGTACCGTGTCCTGGAGAGGCACGGGGTGCACCTGACCGAGGTGCATCCGATGGCGATTGCCAAGGTCCGGCACTTCGAGTGGGTGTGCCGGATTCTGGGTATTGAGCCCTACGTGGACCGCCTGATGACCTTCTATACTTGGAGGTGCGTCCAAGGGTGGTACACCCTGACAACCCGTATTAAGGGTTTAAAGATCTGCGTGACCGAGCGCAGTCTCCGATCGTGGAAGCGGGAGTTCTTCTACATCTCTGCCCGCGCCATCCCTATTGCTATGAAGTTCAAGAAGGGTCAAGCGCTTCCGAGCCTTCACGCTTCCAGCTACCAGGAGGCGGAATGGTTCGCGAAGATATCCCGGGTCCAATCTCCGGTTTACCGGTTTGCGGAGTCCGGGATGGTGCTGCTGGGGATGAGCCGGGTATGGAAGGATGCGTCTCGGTTTCCTATCCTTCTCGAATACGGTTTGAACTCTATTCCTTATGGTATGTCTTGTCTTTCTTGCTGATATTAGTTTATTTTCTAACTGTTTCTTTTCTTTCAGAGGGGAATAATTTGGAGTCGCTCCTGTTCCCGCGGGAAGCTGACAGTCCCGTGCGGGTGGGCACTCGTGCTCTGGACGACAATGAGTTGCCCATCCTGGAGCAAACGGCGGATAGGTTTGTGGAGGTCTATCCGCCGGGCCAAGAGATCCTGAGCCACCGGTGGCCAGGTAAGGAGATATTTTATCCCGAACCCCTCAATGCTGTACCCGCTGTTGGAAATCCTTACATCCTATCTTCTTCTGAGGAATCCGCAGATGGTCCTCCCCTTGTGCGGAAGAAGAAGACTGCTGCCGGCGTGAAGGGGAAGGAGAAGGCCTCCACAGCTGATCCAGTGGTTCTATCTGACACGGAGTCAGATAGTGAAGAGGTGGCGGGGAAGCCCGTTGGTGAGAAGACCACTGCTCCGGAGGCTACGACCGTTACCTCCGGAGAACCAACGAAGACGACGGTGACCGGAACCAAGAGGCCGGCTCCATCGGGTTCCTCCCCGCCCGTCCGTACGTTCAGGGTCAAGAAAACCCGTAAGTATAATCATAATGCCTTTGTAGATTTGTCACTTCATAATTTTCTTTTAACACTCTTTGTGCAGGCGTGAATGTTGATGCAATCCGGGGTGAAATGCAGGGGAGTACCTCCTCGCCAATGACGGTAGGCTCGGTCAGCCTTCCTGAGGCGTCGACCCAGTCGCCTGCGCCTGCATCCGCTGGTCCAGTTGCTCGTTCCGTCGAGCCAACTGTTCTGGCCGAGATGACGTCACCGCCGGCCATGAGTGCGATTTTTACAGCATCCTTCACGGAACCGGCGGTTACTGCTGCTTTTGAGGCGGCGACCGCGGCGGAGACCACGACGGCGACCACGGCGGCTGCCACCATGCCCGCGCCACCGGCGACAGCCGGACCATCAGGTACGCGCAGGGCTTCCCGCCGATCTTTGCCACCTTCCCATCTGCCTGACCTGTTGGATGGATTTCCTTTAGGTTCAGGTGATGGGTTTGGCGGATATCGGCCTGTCATTGACCCTACAGGTGCGTAGGGTTCCTTTGTTTTTCCCCTTTTTTTTTTTTTTTTATCTTTTCCTTACTGTCTTTGTTTCTTTTGCAGTGTCGGATTCCAATGAAGTGTATGTTCCACGATGGAACATACGCCGAGGAACAACCCTTCGTACCCCTGTGGAGTGCGTGGACTGGGCTCGCCACGCTGCTCCTCATGGTGCGTTGGGGGAAGCCATGGCTAGCTACCAGGAGGGTAGGCTAACCAATGAGCTTCGGGTTCTCCAGGCCCGGATGCAGCCGCGCATCGAGCTGCTTTGTCGTGAAAACGACAAGTTGAAAGCAGCTCGCGCCAAAGACGTATCTGAAGCGCGTGCTCTCCGGGAGGAGAACCAACAGCTGGCGGCAGCTGCCGCCGCCAAGGAGAAGGCCTTCAAGGCCCTCGAGGTTGAAGTTCAGGCGCGACTCGAGGCCCGTTCCAAGGCTGCCCAAGCTGTGAATGAACAGCTTCGGCTGGCCAGGGAAACTGCGCGAAACGCAACCGAGAGGGCTGCCCAGGCTGAAGCCGTTGCTGAGCCTCTGCGTTTGGAGAATGAGGAGCTGAAAGGCAAATTAGAGGCTCTCCAACGCGCTCATGATGCCTTGGCAATGGAAGATGCCAAGAAACTCCAGGAAATCCTGGACCAGAGGGGGGTGCTTGACCAAACCGAGCGGAAGCTTAAGGGCGTCGAAGAGGCTGCCGCTAAGGAAGTTTTACTTGCCAACCTTAACAAGAGCGAAGCCGAACGCGCCCATACCGAAGCTCAAGCTGCCCTCCAATGGCTTCTTCGAGAAGCGTTGCCTCAGGTATGTTTAGATTTATCTTCACGCATTTCTTTTGTAAGAAAAGGTTCTAATACTTGTATTTTTTTTCTTTGTAGGTTGTGCGTCGGGTCTTTTCAGAGACCTCCTACGATGATGCTATGACCGCAGCCCTCAACGCTTCTCATGATGATGGGGAAAAAGCCGGCTTCATGCTTGGTCTAGGGTTTGTTGAGAAAGGCGTCCCGCCTTCCAACTTCCCTTTGTTCGATGTGGATACCGAAGCCATTTACGACCAAGCATTGAACCAATACGCCGCCTTCCCGCATCCAGTGGTGGAAAAGGTGGATGAAGTAGCTGTTGCTGATGATGGGTTAGCTGTCCTCAAAGCTTTCCTCGAACCACCCCGTTCTTCTGACGGAGCGGGTCCTAGTGGAGGCGGCCCTGAAGCTTGACCCCGAAGATCCCTTTCCATTGCTTAGACTTGTATAGATTCTCTTCTAGGCGGGTAGTAACCTGGCCATTCTTGTAATATATTACTGAAATATAAATCTTTTTGCGTATAAGATTGTTATTTCCTTCTTTGGATTCCCTGCTTTATAAACTCATGACTTGCATACTTAGTTTAAGTTAGCAATTTTCCAAGTGTTCTAGAATAAGTTAACCTTTTGAACGTGGTTGATGATGGGTTAAAGTTTCGCTTCCTCTTTCGTGATTGTGCGGGTAGAACCGTCACTTGCACTTGGTAGGATGGCTAAACTTTAACCTTTATCTGACCTGCGTGCAGGTTTTCCTCATTTCTAAGTATTTAGGATAAGTTAACCTTTGAACGTGGTTGATAGTGGGTTAAAGTTTCGCTTCCTCCTTCGTGATTGTGCGGATAGAACCGTCACTTGCACTTGGTAGGATGGCTAAACTTTACCCATACCTGACCTGCGTGTAGGTTTCCCTTATTTTTAACGTTGTGTTTATACGGGTTTTGCCGCCTTCCACACGTAACGACTTACTTCTCCCCCTTTGTGGTAAACACCGGCACCAGTGGGGAGTTCATAAGAATAAAGGTAAACACATTATGAAAGGAGAATCATTTCCATTAGAAGTGGCTCTTGGCCTTTTCTTTACAAGTTTTGGAATTGATCTACATATAAAATTTGCGTAATTGAGCTCCATTCCATGTTCTTGGGATGGGAGTGCCATCGAGCCTTTCGAGCCGGTATGCGCCCTTTCCCAGAACTTGTTTGATAACATATGGCCCTTCCCAGACTGGGGCCAACTTTCCTGGGCGTTCTTGGTTCGAAGCCTCGTTGTTACGCAGTATGTAGTCTCCTTCCTTGAAGTTGCAGAGTTTTACCCGCGTGTTGTAGTACTTTTGCATTTGTCGTTTGTAATTCTCTTCACGCACTGCGGCTAAGTCTCTGCGTTCCTCGGTTAGCATAAGATCCAACCGTCTTTCCGCATCATTGTCTTCTGGCTGACTCAAGACCCTTGGTGAGGGTAGACCAATTTCGACCGGAACCATGGCTTCCGTGCCATAAGTGAGGCTGAACGGGGTTTCCCCCGTACTGGCCTTCTTCAGCGTTCTGTTTGCCCAAAGGACGTGCGGAAGCTCGTCCACCCAGCCGGATCTGTGTTTCAAAAGTCTTTTCTTGATGCCTTCGACGATGCTCTTGTTTGCTCTTTCCACCTCACCATTACCTTGCGGGTGTGCCACTGAGGTAAAGGTGTGGGTGATTTGAAGTTCTTTCAGCCACTGTTGTAGCTTCTTGTCAGCAAAGTTGGTGCCGTTATCGCTCACCAAATTCTGTGGAAGTCCAAAAAGACAAATTATAAATTCCCAAATAAATTTTTTGATATGCTTTGCGGTTGTTTGGGCTAAAGGTTTTGCTTCTATCCACTTGGTGAAGTAGTCGATGGCTACCACTAGGAACTGAACATTTCCTGCTGCTGTAGGAAATGGGCCTGTCACATCGATGGTCCACTTCTGAAATGGCCACGAAGAAGTGACTGGAACCAGTTCGTTTTTTGGGCGATGCGTGTTAGGTGCGTAAAGCTGGCAAGACCTGCATTTTCTGATGTATGCCAGTGCATCCGTATGCATCCCCGGCCAAAAGTATCCCGCGTTGTTTAGCTTGGCTACAACAGCGCGGGGGCCTGCGTGTACCCCACAGATGCCTTCGTGTACTTCCCTTAGGAGGTAGCCGGCATCTTGGTTGTCCACGCATCTCAAGAGTGGGCCAAGAAAGTTACGTCTGTAAAGGATGTCATTGACGAGTTGATAATTCAGTGCTTTACAGCGTAGTTTTCTTGCCTGTGTTTTTGACTCTGGTAGTATTCCTGCTGCAAGGTAATTTATTATTGGTGTCATCCATGTTTCTGTATTCTGGATGACACAAATTTCCTTGTGCGGGACTGATGGTGCTTCGAGGAGTTCAATGCGGATGTCCTTTCCCAAGTGGGTGAAGGCTAGTGATGCAAGCTTGCTTAACGCATCCGCAGATTTGTTTTCGCTGCGCTTGACGTGTATGACTTTACAATCACTAAAATCACGCATAAGGGTTTTTGCCTGGGCGAGGTACAGGGCCATGGTGTCATTCACAGCCGTGTATGTTCCATTTATTTGGTTGGCCACCAGCATGGAATCCACGTGGGCTTCTAAGTTTTTCACTCCCATCTTACGCGCAATTCTCAAACCGGCCAAGAATGCTTCATATTCGGCTTCGTTATTCGTACTTGGAAAGTCCAGCCGAATAGCGTAAGTATATTCTTGGCCTGCTGGGTTGGTTAATTTTAACCCTGCGCCTGAACCCTCGTTACTGGCTGCTCCATCAGTGTAGAGTCGCCAGACATCATTGACGTCCTGTGCTGGGGAGGGTTGAGCCTCCTCCTGGCACTCTTTTTACCGCGAAACGGGGACTTCTGCAATAAAATCGGCCAAGACCTGGCCTTTTATGGCTGGTCTTGGCTTGTACTTAATTGCATATTCTCCCAATTCAATTGCCCATTTGGCTAGACGTCCCGATAATTCGGGTTTGCCTAGAACATTTGAGAGTTTGAAGTTGGTGAGAATGGTGATTGGGTGGCCCTGGAAATATCGTCTTAACCTGCGTGAAGCGTGTATAAGTGCTAAGACCAATTTTTCGAGGGTAGAGTACCGGGTTTCTACGTCTGTTAGTACACGGCTAACATAATAGATTGGCATCTGGATGCCCTTTCGTTCTACTAGCAAGACTGCCCCGGTTGCTCTATCTGTTGCGGAAAGGTATAGGATTAACTCCTCTCCCGCTTGTGGTGCTGTAAGCGTTGGAAGTTCGATCAGGCGTGACCGAATCTCCTGAAAAGCTGCTTCCGCTTCTGGTGTCCAGCGGAAGTGCGTTTTCTTCAGGCAGTTTCTCAGTGTTGACACGAAAGGAAACGACTTATCCGCATGGTTTGCCAAGAAGCGATTAAGTGCGACTAGTCGCCCATTCAGTGTCTGAGCCTGTTTGATGGTGGTAGGTGATTCCATTTTAACAATGGCTTCGACCTTTTCAGGGTTCGCTCTAAAGCCATCTTTAGTAACAATGACTCCCAAGAACTTCCCTTCTTCCATCCCAAATGAACACTTGCTCGGGTTGAGCTTCATGTTTATCTTTCGGAGCGTGTTGAAAGTTTCTTCAATGTCTTTCAACATCGCCTCAGGCTCGAGGCTTTTGATGACCAAATCATCCATATAGACTTCCAAGTTTCTCCCGATTTGGGCATGAAACTCTTTGTCCATTAGTCGTTGGTACGTGGACCCTGCATTCTTAAGTCCGAATGGCATCATTTTATAACAAAATGTACCATCGGGCGTCCGAAATGCGGTTTTGTCCTGGTCATCACTGGCCATGTGGATTTGGTGGTACCCCTTATACGCATCCAAGAAGCATTTAAGGCGAAATGGCGCCAACGAATCCACTTTGAGATCAATTTCTGGTAACGGATAACAATCTTTGGGTCATGCTTTGTTCAAATCTTTGAAATCTATGCACATGCGCCATTGTTTGTCATTCTTCGGTACCATTACGGGATTTGCAACCCATGTTTGATATCTACTAACGCGTACGATGCCTGCGTCAAGGAGTTCCTTGACTTGGGTTCTACACGCGTTAGTTTGTTCAGGCCCCATTACCCTGCGCTTTTGTACGATTGGCGTAACAGCCGGATCGCATTTGAGCTTATGCTCCGCCTTACTTCGGGGTACACCAGTCATGTCAGCTGGTGTCCACGCAAAGATGTCAGCGTTTTTCTGCAGTAAGCGCTTGAGTAAGGTGCGGGTGGGATCAACAATTGTTGGTCCAATGGTAACGGCCTGGTCGGGGTATTTGCCATTGAAGGCCCATTTTTCTGGTTCAGTGACGGTTGGTTTAGCCTTCTTCGGTTTGGGTTTAGATGAGACAGATGCAATGCATACCTGGGGAATGCCAGAGATCATTGCTACACCCTCAGCTGTTGGCCATCCCATCATGCCGTGGACTGAAGATACCACGGCGTTGAATCTTGCCATCCCATCTCTTCCGAATAGGATGTCGTATGTGTGGTGTGGCTTTTTCATCACGACAAAATCCACGTCTTCTGTGCGTGAATGATTCCCATCAGTAAGAGTAACGGGGAAAGATAGGATACCCAGGGGTGTTTCTGTACTGCCATCAAACCCTTCCATGGAAGCGTAGACCGTTTCCAAGCGTTCCTTGTCTTCATCATCCAGCTTATCAAAGAACTGCCTGTACATCACTGTCGACGAAGCGCCGTTGTCAGCAAGAGTGCGGGAGGTGATGTAGTGCCCCAGCTGGCTTCTGATGACGATGGGGCCTTCTTTGCTGGGGCCTCCTGGCACTCGCGGGAAGCGCACCTCAGCTTCCTTCCACGCGCATGGTTCTATCACCCGTCTTTTTCTTCCTCTGACCTTGCCATGAACCATGTTGATGCTGATGTCGACGGGCTTTCGTCCGTTACCTCTGTACCGGTTGTCATTCCTTCCTCCCTTCCTGATCGATGCCACGAGATGTGCAAGCCTTCCATCCTTAACAAATGTTTCAATAATATCCTTCAAGGATGTGCACTCTTCAGTACCATGACCCTTTGTCCCGTGGAAATCACAGGATTTGCTTTGATCCGCATTAGGTTTCTGCCGGATCGATGGGGCTTTGGGCCATGGCAATTTTTCCGTGGCAAATATCTCCGTGACGCTCTTTGTGAGTGGCGTCCACCGGTGTTTTCGATTTGAAGGGTGTGTGTTGTCCCTTCCGCCAACAAGAGGGCGAGAGCTGGATGAGGTGTCAAAGTTTACCCTTGACTGCCAAATACCTAGCCTCCTCTTTTTGTTCTGCCGGGCGATCCGGACATTGTTCTCTCTTGTCCTCTGCGTGTAGAGGTGCGTACTCTGGGGAAGGTCCCTTCCCAGTTGCTTTTCCGTCTCGGCAAAGCGCTTTGCCGCCGTCATGATGGCATCCCATGTGGATGGCATGCCATCCTTACCCGTCAACGTGCGGATAAGTTCTGGGTATTCGGCGCCTTGGATGAAGGCGGCGCGAACCAGATCCTCACTTATGTTGCCGAGACTTTGCTTTTTGGAGTTGAAGCGGGTGATGAAGTCTAGTAAAGATTCATCTTCCTCTCTCACGCAGTTGAGGATCGTCCACTGCTCTTCAGTGTACTTCCTCTGTTGGCTGAAGTGCTGGCTGAACTTGTTCTGAAAGTCCGGCCAGTCATATATGTGGTGGATCGGTAAACGATCGAACCATGCCCTGGCTGCTCCGACCAGAGTCATCTGGAACATGTAGCACCACGTGGGTTCCGTCCAGTTGCTGACGGTAGCCCCCGCAATGAACCTGTTCAGATGGTCGTCTGGGTCGGATAGACCATCATAAGTGCCAATATTTGACATTTGTTTGGCACTTCTCGGGGCGATTGCCTCCGCAATGTCTCTTGCGAATTTTGACCTTCCTGCATTTGTGGCAGTTGGTCTAAAGGTTTTGGAGAAGTCACGCGGGTTTCTCTCCGCGATTGGTTTAAAAGCTTCCCCAAAATTCCTTTTTGGTTGGATGTCCGTGTCCTTACGCTTCCCTTTCGCCTTATGGCGAGGGTTCGCGTCGGTATCAGACTCCAACTCGTCTTCTGAGTACTCGCAGTCACTGCTCATATTGAGGTGTTGGCGAGTACTGGTGAATTCGTCAGCCTGTTGAGCTGAACGCAAGCGTTCATCCAATTCGGCTTGGAATTCTCTTTGCCGTGCTTCGGCCCACGCCTTCACTTGATCTAGTGTTTGGCGAGGGACCTTCGTTCGTTTTTCCAGTTGGGTATCGGTGAACCCCAATGGAATATTTACTCCACTTGCCCCGGCTTGGGTAGTCGGGGTAGTGTTCGTAAGGATTGTATAACCGCCGGTGTTCCCCCCAGTTGCTGGGGTGGTTACCGGGGTTTCTTGGTCAGTTACAGGCCTTTGGACCGGAGTAACGTTAACCATTTCTTCAGAAATTGTGAAAACTAAAATAGTTCTAGCTTTTATGCACGGATGGCGCCAATGAAGAAACACTAAGTGACCCGGTACAGATTATAGATAATCTGGGGGTTAAGTAATGTTTCCCACGAATGAGGTCTAGCTGAGAAGGCTGTTCTTCAGGAGACCTGCAAAACAAACACCGTAAGCTCGTCACTGAGAAGGGGGGGGTTCCTCCTTGTGACCACCCTCCGGCGTGAGAATCAGACTAGGTTGCTCTGAATATAAGTGTATATTAAGAGATTGCTAGATAACTGGATAGCAGATGATCTTACCATTCCAAGATGTTGGAGTATTTATAGCCGAAGGTAGGTTTTCTAGAAGGTACAGCCGGCTGAATAGTATTCCTGTTCAACCAACAGTGGATTACGCACAGGCCATACTGGTTGGTGGGTAGGTTACGGCCAACAGTAACAAAGTCGGCTGCACTATTCCACCAACTGTAGACTATGCACGTCCCACTGACTGTGGATTGTACGCAGGCCATGCTGGTTGGTGAATAGGTTACGGCCAACAGTAACACTATTCCACCAACTGTAGGCTGCGCATGCTCCACAGTAAGGGTTGGTGAGTAGGCAGCGGCTAATAGTGACAAACAGTACTAGAGGGTGCTCCTCCTCGCACTGTTGTCGGTGAGCTGTCACCCTGTGATTGGCTCATGGCTGTTCTGGTCAGATCGTCTGTCCTATCCATACCTTGGTAGGTATGGTACAAAAGATCTTTCAGAATCAGACTGGCTCATTTGGGCGGGATTGTTCCCGCCTTGCTCATGCCTTCACGTGACTGCTGAAGTAGCTAGTGTCTTGTGCGTGTAGCCCTGCTGTCTGCGGGTAGCCTTCCCTGATGGCTTGTATCCGCAACTGCGGGAACAGGCGGGGTACTTCACCATTGGGAGGCTTTCCCTGCGTGTACAGCTTGCGTACTGCGCGTAAGATTCTATGAGCATGGTGGGTCCTGCGGGAGCAGATGGCCTTTGCGCAGACGTCCCTGTTCAAGGTGAGTCTTGCGGGACCAACTGGTCTCTGCTGGGACCTACCTCTTCAGAGAGGGAGGGAGAGAGGTCGAAAAAAGGGTTGCCGATGGGTTCTTTAGTTAACCATGACTTGTCCAATGGTGGTTGGTCCTTCACCGGCTTCTATCGATGACCACCGCTTAGTAAAGTTATAAGATATACAAACAAATTTTCCTTAATGTTTTCTTTTCACTAATCTTTTTAAAATTATAATATCTAATAGTTTTTAATAAAACTAAGTTTGGACGATGTCACACCCTCAAAATCCACTAACGGAGTTTTACCGTCAGAGGGTGTGAACTGGCAGGATCGGAATCATCAGTTATAATCAAACCATAAAATAAAGTTTCAAAACCATGAAAACGTTTACGAGTAATTAAATGCGGAAGCGTAAAAACCTTTAATCAAAAGTTGCGTCACGCAGGACGACTTAAAAACCAAAGATAACCGTTAAAAATAAGTTTGCAGGACAAAAGCGTTTTCAATCGATGCATGTTCCTAAACCGCGCGCCCGCCTCGGCTACCTGAGAATAACATACTAAAAGTGTCAACACAAGGTTGGTGAGTTCACAAGTTATATAAAGTAAATCGTTTAGCGTTTGCGTTCAGCGTTTTACGTAAGCGTTTTGCGTTAAGCGTTTTGCGTAACCACGTTACGGCGTTTT